>NW_025534464.1:70000-152500 GCF_020615455.1 Coregonus clupeaformis | reverse complement strand
ATTAAGACATATTAAAAGCACTGAGAAGAGTGTACACCAAAACAGACATCCACTACCATGTATATGCCATGCCGTGTCAAAGTACACCAACGCTCCCTTCCATAACTCATCTACCTATAAGCTGACAGACTGATGCCACCAAGGTGACATGGAGAGAGAGATACCTACTTGGGGTCTGTGACATGGAGAGAGATACCTACTTGGGGTCTGTGACATGGAGAGAGATACCTACTTGGGGTCTGTGACATGGAGAGAGATACCTACTTGGGGTCTGTGACATGGAGAGAGATACCTACTTGGGGTCTGTGACATGGAGAGAGATACCTACTTGGGGTCTGTGACATGGAGAGAGATACCTACTTGGGGTCTGTGACATGGAGAGAGATACCTACTTGGGGTCTGTGATATGGAGAGAGAGACCTACTTGGGGTCTGTGACATGGAGAGAGAGACCTACTTGGGGTCTGTGACGTGGAGAGAGATACCTACTTGGGGTCTGTGACGTGGAGAGAGATACCTACTTGGGTTCTGTGACGTGGAGAGAGATACCTACTTGGGGTCTGTGACGTGGAGAGAGATACTTACTTGGGGTCTGTGACGTGGAGAGAGATACCTACTTGGGGTCTGTGACATGGAGAGAGATACCTACTTGGGGTCTGTGACATGGTGAGAGATACCTACTTGGGGTCTGTGACATGGAGAGAGATACCTACTTGGGGTCTGTGACATGGAGAGAGATACCTACTTGGGGTCTGTGACATGGAGAGAGATACCTACTTGGGGTCTGTGATGTGGAGAGAGATACCTACTTGGGGTCTGTGACGTGGAGAGAGATACCTACTTGGGGTCTGTGACATGGAGAGAGATACCTACTTGGGGTCTGTGACATGGAGAGAGATACCTACTTGGGGTCTGTGACATGGAGAGAGATACCTACTTGGGGTCTGTGACATGGAGAGAGATACCTACTTGGGGTCTGTGACATGGAGAGAGATACCTACTTGGGGTCTGTGACATGGAGAGAGAGACCTACTTGGGGTCTGTGACATGGAGAGAGATACCTACTTGGGTTCTGTGACATGGAGAGAGATACCTACTTGGGGTCTGTGACATGGAGAGAGAGACCTACTTGGGGTCTGTGACATGGAGAGAGATACCTACTTGGGTTCTGTGACATGGAGAGAGATACCTACTTGGGGTCTGTGATGTGGAGAGAGATACCTACTTGGGGTCTGTGATGTGGAGAGAGATACCTACTTGGGGTCTGTGATGTGGAGAGAGATACCTACTTGGGGTCTGTGATGCGGAGGATCTCTCTACAGAGTCGCCCTATGAAGGTGGCTGACTCATCGACCGAGGGGAACTTGGGGATGGGGATATGGGTCGACTGGTAGACACTCTCCCAATCCTGGATCTAAGAAACACAAAACAGCTGAACATTAGACGTTTCAAAAGTATGTATATTATTTAAACCAGGGCTCTCCAACCCTGTTTCTGGAGAGCTACTCTCCTGTAGGCTATCGCTACCTGATTCAACCAGCTAATTATTAGAAGGGAGCTTGGACCTTCCCCTCCAACACGGTTGCGAAGGAGGGATGTTACATTTTCCCTTTTTGATGATGTTTTAATGTTTTAAAGGATGCAAGGAATCAACCAGACAAACTGAGAAAAGAGCCATGTGGGTATAAGGAATCAACCAGACAAACTGAGACAGAGCCATGTGGGTATAAGGAATCAACCAGACAAACTGAGACAGAGCCATGTGGGTATAAGGAATCAACCAGACAAACTGAGACAGAGCCATGTGGGTATAAGGAATCAACCAGACAAACTGAGAAAAGAGCCATGTGGGTATAAGGAATCAACCAGACAAACTGAGACAGAGCCATATGGGTATAAGGAATCAACCAGACAAACTGAGACAGAGCCATGTGGGTACAAGGAATCAACCAGACAAACTGAGAAAAGAGCCATATGGGTATAAGGAATCAACCAGACAAACTGAGACAGAGCCATGTGGGTACAAGGTGCGAGTCCAACCTTGGTGCGTAGGAAGCTGTTGCACTCCTGCTCCACGTTGTAGTTGATGATGCGAGAGACTTCCTCCTGCCAGATCTTCAGGCCGTAGATGGAGACATAGTCCTGGATGTACTCAAAGGACCGGTAGAACCCATCCATGGTGGCTGCCATCTCCTTGAGCTTCGGCATCAGCTCGCTGGTCTGACCAGGTACGAGATTGAAATGTACAATGATTAACCATGCTGTAACGCTTCATTTGTTCCCCCTCTCCATTTTTAAGTTCGCAGACAACTTTGTTTTTATATTCTGTCATGAATAAAACCTGAACATTCTGGATTACGCTACTGCAGAAAGTGAAAGTGACGGTTAACATTGGGCTGAACGGTCTTGTGGAATGTTTGACATCGTGTTGTGTTGTGGTCAGATATCTCACCTTAGCCTTGGGGTTAAAGATAAGTCCTTTGTGTAGAGCATATGCTACTCTCCTCACCAACTCCTTCCTGATACCATCTTCCAGGAGCTGCTTGGGATCCACCTGAAGAGACGCCATGACAGGTAAGACTTATGCATTTCGACACATTTTCTCAATTATAATATATCTAAAAACAACAGTTGCACAAACCCATTTTTAATATTAAAAACTGACCTTGATGATTCCAACCAGTGTAGTCTTCATCATCAGAATCCCTTCAGTAAAGATGGAGATGGCGTGGGTGAGTTTGGCAACCTGTGAGAAAAGGAAGAGGAAGAACAAGTCGATGACGTCCAGCTGTAGAAAACCCACTGCCTCTCACAAACACTGCTCCTCTGAGCCGGAGAGGAACAGTTGGGGAGACTCACTGAGCATCTGCTCCCTCTCCACAGTTAGGGGCCAGGAACTTAGTCAGGAAAAACTCTGGCTCCTAGTTATAGTCACTACTATAGGTCCTAGTTATAGTCACTACTATAGGTCCTAGTTATAGTCACTACTATAGGTCCTAGTTATAGTCACTACTATAGGACCTATGGTATCTGACCTCGTAGCGAGCCCCCAGCTGAGCGTAGTCCTTCAGCTTGTCCTTGTCCAGTCTGGTGGGAACCTCCATGATGGCATGGATCTGCAGCTTGATGATCTTAGCCAGGGAGGTGAACATGCTCTCAGGGATGATCTGTAACACCTAGTGGAGAGTACAGGAAACATGCTCTCAGGGATGACTGGGGTTAGGGAGTAGGGACTGGGGGTAGGGAGTAGGGACTGGGGGTAGGGAGTAGGGACTGGGGGTAGGGACTGGGGGTAGGGAGTAGGGACTGGGGGTAGGGAGTAGGGACTGGGGGGTAGGGAGTAGGGACTGGGGGTAGGGACTGGGGGTAGGGAGTAGGGACTGGGGGTAGGGAGTAGGGACTGGGGGTAGGGAGTAGGGACTGGGGGTAGGGAGTAGGGACTGGGGGTAGGGAGTAGGGACTGGGGGTAGGGAGTAGGGACTGGGGGTAGGGAGTAGGGACTGGGGGTAGGGAGTAGGGACTGGGGGTAGGGTGTAGGGACTGGGGGTAGGGACTGGGGGTAGGAGTAGGGACTGGGGGTAGGGACTGGGGGTAGGGAGTAGGGACTGGGGGTAGGGAGTAGGGACTGGGGGTAGGGAGTAGGGACTGGGGGTAGGGTGTAGGGACTGGGGGTAGGGAGTAGGGACCGGGGGTAGGGAGTAGGGACTGGGGGTAGGGTGTAGGGACTGGGGGTAGGGACTGGGGGTAGGGAGTAGGGACTGGGGGTAGGGACTGGGGGTAGGGAGTAGGGACTGGGGGTAGGGACTGGGGGTAGGGAGTAGGGACCGGGGGTAGGGAGTAGGGACTGGGGGTAGGGGTGTAGGGACTGGGGGTAGGGAGTAGGGACTGGGGGTAGGGAGTAGGGACTGGGGGTAGGGACTGGGGGTAGGGAGTAGGGACCGGGAGTAGGGACTGGGGGTAGGGAGTAGGGACTGGGGGTAGGGAGTAGGGACTGGGGGTAGGGAGTAGGGACTGGGGGGTAGGGAGTAGGGACTGGGGGTAGGGACTGGGGGTAGGGAGTAGGGACCGGGAGTAGGGACTGGGGGTAGGGAGTAGGGACCGGGGGTAGGGAGTAGGGACCGGGAGTAGGGACTGGGGGTAGGGAGTAGGGACCGGGGGTAGGGAGTAGGGACCGGGGGTAGGGAGTAGGGACTGGGGGTAGGGAGTAGGGACCGGGGGTAGGGACCGGGGGTAGGGAGTAGGGACTGGGGGTAGGGAGTAGGGACCGGGGGTAGGGAGTAGGGACCGGGGGTAGGGAGTAGGGACCGGGGTAGGGAGTAGGGACCGGGGGTAGGGACCGGGGTAGGGAGTAGGGACTGGGGGTAGGAAGTACGGACCGGGAGTAGGGACTGGGGGTAGGGAGTAGGGACCGGGGGGTAGGGAGTAGGGACCGGGGGTAGGGAGTAGGGACTGGGGGTAGGGAGTAGGGACTGGGGGTAGGGAGTAGGGACCGGGGGTAGGGACTGGGGGTAGGGACCGGGGTAGGGAGTAGGGACCGGGGTAGGGAGTAGGGACCGGGGGTAGGGACCGGGGGTAGGGAGTAGGGACTGGGGGTAGGGAGTAGGGACCGGGGGTAGGGAGTAGGGACTGGGGGTAGGGAGTAGGGACCGGGGTAGGGACCGGGGTAGGGAGTAGGGACCGGGGGTAGGGAGTAGGGACCGGGGGTAGGGACCGGGGGTAGGGAGTAGGGACTGGGGGTAGGGAGTAGGGACTGGGGGTAGGGAGTAGGGACCGGGGGTAGGGAGTAGGGACTGGGGGTTGATTTGGGATTCAGGATTCCTGGTCACCAGGACCATACCTTTCTGACGTAGGTCACCAGCTCCCCGGAGTAGAACTGAGAAACACTGAGCAGGTCTGGACTGTTAGCCTGGTTGATACGCAGCAGAGGCAGGTCCAACGCAGACGCCAACTGGTAACATAGATCAATAAAACACATTATTTGTATTTATTATGGATCCCCATTAGTTCCTGCCAAGGCAGCAGCTACTCTTCCTGGGGTTTATTATGGATCCCCATTAGTTCCTGCCAAGGCAGCAGCTACTCTTCCTGGGGTTTATTATGGATCCCCATTAGTTCCTGCCAAGGCAGCAGCTACTCTTCCTGGGGTTTATTATGGATCCCCATTAGTTCCTGCCAAGGCAGCAGCTACTCTTCCTGGGTTTATTATGGATCCCCATTAGTTCCTGCCAAGGCAGCAGCTACTCTTCCTGGGGTTTATTATGGATCCCCATTAGTTCCTGCCAAGGCAGCAGCTACTCTTCCTGGGGTTTATTATGGATCCCCATTAGTTCCTGCCAAGGCAGCGGCTACTCTTCCTGGGGTTTATTATGGATCCCCATTAGTTCCTGCCAAGGCAGCAGCTACTCTTCCTGGGGTTTATTATGGATCCCCATTAGTTCCTGCCAAGGCAGCGGCTACTCTTCCTGGGGTTTATTATGGATCCCCATTAGTTCCTGCCAAGGCAGCGGCTACTCTTCCTGGGGTTTATTATGGATCCCCATTAGTTCCTGCCAAGGCAGCAGCTACTCTTCCTGGGGTTTATTATGGATCCCCATTAGTTCCTGCCAAGGCAGCAGCTACTCTTCCTGGGTTTATTATGGATCCCCATTAGTTCCTGCCAAGGCAGCATCTACTCTTCCTGAGGTCCAGCAAAATTAAGGCAGTTATACATTTTAAAAACATTACAATACATCCATAACAGATTTCACAACATATTAAGTGTGAGCCCTCAGGCCTCTACTCTACTTCCACATATCTATAACACAACATCCATGTGTACATGTGTGTATAGTGCATATGTTATCGTGTGTTTGTACACATGTGTCTATGTTTGTGATGCTTCACAGTCCCCGCTGTTCCATAACATGTATTTTTATCTTTTTTTTTAAATCTAATTTTACTGCTGGCATGAGTTACTTGATGTGGAATAGAGTTCCATGTAGTCATGTCTCTATGTAGTACTGTGCGCCTCCCATAGTCTGTTCTGGACTTGGGGACTGTGAAGAGACCTCTGGTGGCGTGTCTTGTGGGGTATGCATGGGTGTCAGAGCTGTGTGCTAGTATACTGCATGTATTGAAACAGAAAATACCAATTTCTTGATTATGGGGATTAATCTGTGTACTCTGTCTGAGTAGTGAATGGTTCACCTTTAGAAAGGTGGCTCGTAGTTTGGTCACCATGGATGGGTTCGCTCTGATACTCTCCTGCATGATGAACGTGAAGCTGGGAACACAACCAGAGAGAAAAACATTCAATGGCAAATGTATATTTTATAATTGACCAGGTTAGTCTCACTGAGATCTTACTTGCAAGAGAGACCTGGCTATGTCATCGTGAAACTGGTAAGCCAGAGTAGTTGGTCAGTGTGTACCTGTCTATGAACTGCCATGCATAGGACAGGTCTCCTACTATCTGCATGGTGCTCAGGACCATTCATAAGACATTTATAACCACTACCTGTCTATGATCTGCCAGGCATAGGACAGGTCCCCTACTATCTGCATGGTGATCAGGACCATTCATAAGACATGTCTAACCACTACCTGTCTATGATCTGCCATGCGTAGGACAGGTCCCCTACTATCTGCATGGTGATCAGGACCATTCATAATCCATACATAAGACATTTCTAACCACTACCTGTCTATGATCTGCCAGGCGTAGGACAGATCCCCTACTATCTGCATGGTGATCAGGACCATTCATAATCCATACATAAGACATGTCTAACCACTACCTGTCTATGATCTGCCAGGCGTAGGACAGGTCCCCTACTATCTGCATGGTGATCAGGACCTCCTCCTTGATGTTAATGGTCCTGATCATCTGGTGAAGGAACTTCCTGGTGTCAGCCAGAAACTGACACACCTGCAGGTTGGACTCCAACTGGTGGAACTCTTGAACCTGAGGACAGGAAGTCAGGGTTTATTGGTAAGGAGAGGACAGGAAGTCAGGGTTTATAGGTAAGGAGAGGACAGGAAGTCAGGGTTTATTGGTAAGGAGAGGACAGGAAGTCAGGGTTTATAGGTAAGAAGAGGACAGGAAGTCAGGGTTTATTGGTAAGGAGAGGACAGGAAGTCAGGGTTTATTGGTAAGGAGAAGACAGGAAGTCAGGGTTTATTGGAAAGGAGAGGACAGGAAGTCAGGGTTTATAGGTAAGGAGAGGACAGGAAGTCAGGGTTTATAGGTAAGGAGAGGACAGGAAGTCAGGGTTTATAGGTTAGGAGAGGACAGGAAGTCAGGGTTTATATAAAAACATATTTTTGGACAAAACAACATAATTGTATATCAAATGATCCCCATGTAACAGAATGATCATGTAACGGTCACTAAGAGAGTTACCCAGAGATGAAATAACTACAGTGCATGTACTCTTGTTCATGTTCTAGTCCTCACCTCTACAAGGGCCTGTATCAGCTGAACGGTCTTCCTGCCTGCAGCGGTGGAGTCCTCATAGTTCAGAGACTCTATCTGCTTAGAGATCTCCCTGAACCATGCCTGCAGGTTCTCTGTCCAACACAACAACAACCATGTTAACAACACACATCAACATCTAACACATTTACAATAGGAGGAAGTATGGCGTAGTGAGTTCAGCTTTCACTATTGCAATAGGAATAGGTATGGTACAGTGACAGCAATAGGAATAGGTATGGTACAGTGACAGCAATAGGAATAGGTATGGTACAGTGACAGCAATAGGAATAGGTATGGTACAGTGACAGCAATAGGAATAGGTATGGTACAGTGACAGCAATAGGAATAGGTATGGTACAGTGACAGCAATAGGAATAGGTATGGTACAGTGACAGCAATAGGAATAGGTATGGTACAGTGAGACAGCAATAGGAATAGGTATGGTACAGTGAGACAGCAATAGGAATAGGTATGGTACAGTGAGACAGCAATAGGAATAGGTATGGTACAGTGAGACAGCAATAGGAATAGGTATGGTACAGTGAGACAGCAATAGGAATAGTACAGTGAGACAGCAATAGGAATAGGTATGGTACAGTGAGACAGCAATAGGAATAGGTATGGTACAGTGAGACAGCAATAGGAATAGGTATGGTACAGTGAGACAGCAATAGGAATAGGTATGGTACAGTGAGACAGCAATAGGAATAGGTATGGTACAGTGAGACAGCAATAGGAATAGGTATGGTACAGTGAGACAGCAATAGGAATAGGTATGGTACAGTGAGACAGCAATAGGAATAGGTATGGTACAGTGAGACAGCAATAGGAATAGGTATGGTACAGTGAGACAGCAATAGGAATAGGTATGGTACAGTGATAGCAATAGGAATAGGTATGGTACAGTGACAGCAATAGGAATAGGTATGGTACAGTGAGACAGCAATATGAATAGGTATGGTACAGTGATAGCAATAGGAATAGGTATGGTACAGTGAGACAGCAATAGGAATAGGTATGGTACAGTGAGACAGCAATAGGAATAGGTATGGTACAGTGAGACAGCAATAGGAATAGGTATGGTACAGTGAGACAGCAATAGGAATAGGTATGGTACAGTGATAGCAATAGGAATAGGTATGGTACAGTGACAGCAATAGGAATAGGTATGGTACAGTGACAGCAATAGGAATAGGTATGGTACAGTGAGACAGCAATAGGAATAGGTATGGTACAGTGAGCCACAAGCTTTTAAGAGCATGTACACAATGTATAATACATTAAGAACACCTTCCTAATATTGAGTTGCACCCCCTTTTTCCCCTCAGCACAGCCTCAATTCGCCGGGGCATGGACTCTACAAGGTGTCAAAAGCGTTCAACAGGGATTTTGGTCCATGTTGACTACAACGCTTCCCACAGTTTGGCCGGTGGACCATTCTTGATACACACGGGAAACTGTTGAGCGTGAAAAACCCAGCAGCGATGCAGTTCTTGACAGACTCAAACCAGTGGAGTGTGTTAAGGAACCTACTACCGTACCCCGTTCAAAAGGTACTTCAAACCTTCTGTCTTGCCCATTCACCCTCTGAATGGCACACATACACAATCCATGTCTCAATTGTCTCGAGGCTTAAAGATCCTTAATTAACCTGTCTCCTCCCCTTCATCTACACTGATTGAAGTGGATTTAACAAGTGACATCAATAAGGGATCATAGCTTTCACCTGGATTCACCTGGTCAGTCTATGACATGGAAAGAGCAGGTTCTTAATGATTTGTCCAGTCACTGTATACCGCACACATATAAGCAGTTTCAGTGATTGACTCCAACTAAAAGGATTTGCAAGCAGTCACAACAAGAGAGGGAGTCCAGATTGTGAACTGCCAGTTGTGGTAATGATGTGTGTTTACGTTGTATGTAGAGTTGTGTTATCCAGCTCACCATTCTTCTCCACTCTGGTCAGAGGCTTGACCCCAGAGAACACCTCAGCCAGCTCCGTCATCCTCTCAGCTCCCTCTGTTCTATAGCTCTCCCATTTCAGCTGCTTCTCGGACAGCATCTGCTTGAACATCTGTGAGGAAGGGGAGTACAGATGGTGAATCCACCATTATATTCAGAGACGGACACGGTGTTATTGTGTAATCCACCATTATATTCAGAGACGGACACCGTTTCATTGTGTAATCCACCATTATATTCAGAGACGGACACGGTGTTATTGTGTAATCCACCATTATATTCAGAGACGGACACCGTTTCATTGTGTAATCCACCATTATATTCAGAGACGGACACAGTGTTATTGTGTAATCCACCATTATATTCAGAGACGGACACGGTGTTATTGTGTAATCCACCATTATATTCAGAGACGGACACGGTGTTATTGTGTAATCCACCATTATATTCAGAGACGGACACCGTTTCATTGTGTAATCCACCATTATATTCAGAGACGGACACGGTGTTATTGTGTAATCCACCATTATATTCAGAGACGGACACCGTTTCATTGTGTAATCCACCATTATATTCAGAGACGGACACGGTGTTATTGTGTAATCCACCATTATATTCAGAGACGGACACGGTGTTATTGTGTAATCCACCATTATATTCAGAGACGGACACGGTGTTATTGTGTAATCCACCATTATATTCAGAGACGGACACGGTGTTATTGTGTAATCCACCATTATATTCAGAGACGGACACGGTGTTATTGTGTAATCCACCATTATATTCAGAGACGGACACGGTGTTATTGTGTAATCCACCATTATATTCAGAGACGGACACGGTGTTATTGTGTAATCCACCATTATATTCAGAGACGGACACGGTGTTATTGTGTAATCCACCATTATATTCAGAGACGGACACCGTTTTATTGTGTAATTACAACTTCATTTGGCATCAAATCATATATCATATTGTTAGACTCACTTCTTTGAGAGTGAACTCAAACTGGGCGGTGTCTAGGAGTAACTGGAAGAGGATCTTGGGGTTGTACTTGGAGTCGTTGATCACCTGATCTTTGATCTGTCGCAGACGCTTGTTGTTGGGATCATAGGCTGCAAGAAGAAAAGACAACATAGTTTAGGAATATAGTATCACCTGACATGATTCAGCCTGAGGTTCAGCCTGACATGATTCTACCTGAGGTTCAGCCTGACATGATTCTACCTGAGGTTCAGCCTGACATGATTCTACCTGAGGTTCAGCCTGACATGATTCTATCTGAGGTTCAGCCTGACATGATTCTACCTGAGGTTCAGCCTGACATGATTCAACCTGAGGTTCAGCCTGACATGATTCAGCCTGAGGTTCAGCCTGACATGATTCAGCCTGAGGTTCAGCCTGACATGATTCTACCTGAGGTTCAGCCTGACATGATTCTACCTGAGGTTCAGCCTGACATGATTCTACCTGAGGTTCAGCCTGACATGATTCTACCTGAGGTTCAGCCTGACATGATTCTACCTGAGGTTCAGCCTGACATGATTCTACCTGAGGTTCAGCCTGACATGATTCTACCTGAGGTTCAGCCTGACATCATTCTACATGAGGTTCAGCCTGACATGATTCTACCTGAGGTTCAGCCTGACATGATTCTACCTGAGGTTCAGCCTGACATGATTCTACCTGAGGTTCAGCCTGACATCATTCTACCTGAGGTTCAGCCTGACATCATTCTACCTGAGGTTCAGCCTGACATCATTCTACCTGAGGTTCAGCCTGACATGATTCTACCTGAGGTTCAGCCTGACATGATTCAACCTGAGGTTCAGCCTGACATGATTCAGCCTGAGGTTCAGCCTGACATGATTCAACCTGAGGTTCAGCCTGACATGATTCAGCCTGAGGTTCAGCCTGACATGATTCTACCTGAGGTTCAGCCTGACATGATTCAGCCTGAGGTTCAGCCTGACATGATTCTACCTGAGGTTCAGCCTGACATGATTCTACCTGAGGTTCAGCCTGACATGATTCTACCTGAGGTTCAGCCTGACATGATTCTACCTGAGGTTCAGCCTGACATGATTCAGCCTGAGGTTCAGCCAGACATGATTCTACCTGAGGTTCAGCTCTGCATCGTTTTGATACTAGTTCTCATTCCCACTTTACACAAACAACTACAAATAAGTCTTCATGAACCCTTTATAAGGCCTTTATAGATGCTTCATGAACCCTTTATAAGGCCTTTATGGAAGGTTCATAAATCAGTTCTAAGCCCATTTCATGCATGGACCTAGATGTCTATAGAAAGCCTTACCAGAGTCTGCAGTGTGTAGCATCAGCCAGCGTATCGCCCTACCAGAGTCTGCAGTGTGTAGCATCAGCCAGCGTATCGCCCTACCAGAGTCTGCAGTGTGTAGCATCAGCCAGCGTATCGCCCTACCAGAGTCTGCAGTGTGTAGCATCAGCCAGCGTATCGCCCTACCAGAGTCTGCAGTGTGTAGCATCAGCCAGCGTATCGCCCTACCAGAGTCTGCAGTGTGTAGCATCAGCCAGCGTATCGCCCTACCAGAGTCTGCAGTGTGTAGCATCAGCCAGCGTATCGCCTTACCAGAGTCTGCAGTGTGTAGCATCAGCCAGCGTATCGCCCTACCAGAGTCTGCAGTGTGTAGCATCAGCCAGCGTATCGCCCTACCAGAGTCTGCAGTGTGTAGCATCAGCCAGCGTATCGCCCTACCAGAGTCTGCAGTGTGTAGCATCAGCCAGCGTATCGCCCTACCAGAGTCTGCAGTGTGTAGCATCAGCCAGCGTATCGCCCTACCAGAGTCTGCAGTGTGTAGCATCAGCCAGCGTATCGCCCTACCAGAGTCTGCAGTGTGTAGCATCAGCCAGCGTATCGCCCTACCAGAGTCTGCAGTGTGTAGCATCAGCCAGCGTATCACCTTACCAGAGTCTGCAGTGTGTAGCATCAGCCAGCGTATCGCCCTACCAGAGTCTGCAGTGTGTAGCATCAGCCAGCGTATCGCCCTACCAGAGTCTGCAGTGTGTAGCATCAGCCAGCGTATCGCCCTACCAGAGTCTGCAGTGTGTAGCATCAGCCAGCGTATCGCCCTACCAGAGTCTGCAGTGTGTAGCATCAGCCAGCGTATCGCCCTACCAGAGTCTGCAGTGTGTAGCATCAGCCAGCGTATCGCCCTACCAGAGTCTGCAGTGTGTAGCATCAGCCAGCGTATCACCCTACCAGAGTCTGCAGTGTGTAGCATCAGCCAGCGTATCGCCCTACCAGAGTCTGCAGTGTGTAGCATCAGCCAGCGTATCGCCCTACCAGAGTCTGCAGTGTGTAGCATCAGCCAGCGTATCGCCCTACCAGAGTCTGCAGTGTGTAGCATCAGCCAGCGTATCGCCCTACCAGAGTCTGCAGTGTGTAGCATCAGCCAGCGTATCGCCCTACCAGAGTCTGCAGTGTGTAGCATCAGCCAGCGTATCGCCCTACCAGAGTCTGCAGTGTGTAGCATCAGCCAGCGTATCGCCCTACCAGAGTCTGCAGTGTGTAGCATCAGCCAGCGTATCGCCCTACCAGAGTCTGCAGTGTGTAGCATCAGCCAGCGTATCGCCCTACCAGAGTCTGCAGTGTGTAGCATCAGCCAGCGTATCGCCCTACCAGAGTCTGCAGTGTGTAGCATCAGCCAGCGTATCGCCCTACCAGAGTCTGCAGTGTGTAGCATCAGCCAGCGTATCGCCCTACCAGAGTCTGCAGTGTGTAGCATCAGCCAGCGTATCGCCCTACCAGAGTCTGCAGTGTGTAGCATCAGCCAGCGTATCACCTTACCAGAGTCTGCAGTGTGTAGCATCAGCCAGCGTATCGCCCTACCAGAGTCTGCAGTGTGTAGCATCAGCCAGCGTATCGCCCTACCAGAGTCTGCAGTGTGTAGCATCAGCCAGCGTATCGCCCTACCAGAGTCTGCAGTGTGTAGCATCAGCCAGCGTATCGCCCTACCAGAGTCTGCAGTGTGTAGCATCAGCCAGCGTATCGCCCTACCAGAGTCTGCAGTGTGTAGCATCAGCCAGCGTATCGCCCTACCAGAGTCTGCAGTGTGTAGCATCAGCCAGCGTATCGCCCTACCAGAGTCTGCAGTGTGTAGCATCAGCCAGCGTATCACCCTACCAGAGTCTGCAGTGTGTAGCATCAGCCAGCGTATCGCCCTACCAGAGTCTGCAGTGTGTAGCATCAGCCAGCGTATCGCCCTACCAGAGTCTGCAGTGTGTAGCATCAGCCAGCGTATCGCCCTACCAGAGTCTGCAGTGTGTAGCATCAGCCAGCGTATCGCCCTACCAGAGTCTGCAGTGTGTAGCATCAGCCAGCGTATCGCCCTACCAGAGTCTGCAGTGTGTAGCATCAGCCAGCGTATCACCTTACCAGAGTCTGCAGTGTGTAGCATCAGCCAGCGTATCGCCCTACCAGAGTCTGCAGTGTGTAGCATCAGCCAGCGTATCGCCCTACCAGAGTCTGCAGTGTGTAGCATCAGCCAGCGTATCGCCCTACCAGAGTCTGCAGTGTGTAGCATCAGCCAGCGTATCGCCCTACCAGAGTCTGCAGTGTGTAGCATCAGCCAGCGTATCGCCCTACCAGAGTCTGCAGTGTGTAGCATCAGCCAGCGTATCACCTTACCTGAGTCTGCAGTGTGTAGCATCAGCCAGCGTATCGCCCTACCAGAGTCTGCAGTGTGTAGCATCAGCCAGCGTATCGCCCTACCAGAGTCTGCAGTGTGTAGCATCAGCCAGCGTATCGCCCTACCAGAGTCTGCAGTGTGTAGCATCAGCCAGCGTATCGCCCTACCAGAGTCTGCAGTGTGTAGCATCAGCCAGCGTATCGCCCCTACCAGAGTCTGCAGTGTGTAGCATCAGCCAGCGTATCGCCCTACCAGAGTCTGCAGTGTGTAGCATCAGCCAGCGTATCGCCCTACCAGAGTCTGCAGTGTGTAGCATCAGCCAGCGTATCGCCCTACCAGAGTCTGCAGTGTGTAGCATCAGCCAGCGTATCGCCCTACCAGAGTCTGCAGTGTGTAGCATCAGCCAGCGTATCGCCCTACCAGAGTCTGCAGTGTGTAGCATCAGCCAGCGTATCGCCCTACCAGAGTCTGCAGTGTGTAGCATCAGCCAGCGTATCGCCACATTACAGTCCCTTAAACAGTTGAGCAGCTTGGGGATGTTATCCAGGACTATCTCCTCCCTCAGGAACCCTTCCTTCAGCAGCTGCTGGATCTGGGGCCTCAGGCCATCCATACTAACTGAATAACGACTGGCCTAGTGGAGAGAAGAGGAGGGTTAACATCTGGTTAGTTATAGGGTGTTATAACATACTAGACCTAGGGCCTCAGGCCATCCATACTAACTGAATAACGACTGGCCTAGTGGAGAGAAGAGGAGGGTTAACATCTGGTTAGTTATAGGGTGTTATAACATACTAGACCTAGGGCCTCAGGCCTTCCATACTAACTGAATAACGACTGGCCTAGTGGAGAGAAGAGGAGGGTTAACGTATGGTTAGTTATAGGGTGTTATAACATACTAGACCTAGGGCCTCAGGCCTTCCATACTAACTGAATAACGACTGGCCTAGTGGAGAGAAGAGGAGGGTTAACATCTGGTTAGTTATAGGGTGTTATAACATAAGCAGTCCTCTAACCTTCCACATTTTCACAACAACTGCGGTAGGATATGACGGGACGACTGCGGTAGGATATGACGGGACGACTGCGGTAGGATATGACGGGACAACTGCGGTAGGATATGACGGGACAACTGCGGTAGGATATGACGGGACGACTGCGGTAGGATATGACGGGACAACTGCGGTAGGATATGACGGGACAACTGCGGTAGGATATGACGGGACGACTGCGGTAGGATATGACGGGACAACTGCGGTAGGATATGACGGGACAACTGCGGTAGGATATGACGGGACAACTGCGGTAGGATATGACGGGACAACTGCGGTAGGATATGACGGGACGACTGCGGTAGGATATGACGGGACGACTGCGGTAGGATATGACGGGACAACTGCGGTAGGATATGACGGGACAACTGCGGTAGGATATGACGGGACAACTGCGGTAGGATATGACGGGACAACTGCGGTAGGATATGACGGGACACTCACGTCTATAACAAGGCCTTATGGGATAACAACTGTAAACCATTTCAAGTTAGTAGCCGTTCTGTAGGTAAGCCTGTTAGCCTCCATACCTGCTCTCTGATGTTGGCTGAGTCCAGGGTGTAGTTGAGGGCGATCTTGGCAGCTTTATATGGTTCCCAGGCCTCCACCAGATTCACAGTGATCCCCATATATACACTGATGACCTGCAGCAGGAGAACTTGTAAATAAACTCCACTTTAAACCAGCGTAATGGCTGGAGGCCTAGTGAAATATACTACATCAAGATATGGAAATGTATGCACTCACTAACTGTAAGTCGCTCTGGATAAGAGCGTCTGCTAAATGACTGAAATGTAAAAATGTAAATATGGCTCAAGAGAAACAAGTACACTAATGTTTCCCAAGTATTCAGGGAAGTGCAGCTTAGATGTCTCTCACCCAGTTATCAGGGAAGTACAGCTTAGATGTCTCTCACCCAGTTATCAGGGAAGTACAGCTTAGATGTCTCTCACCCAGTTATCAGGGAAGTACAGCTTAGATGTCTCTCACCCAGTTATCAGGGAAGTACAGCTTAGATGTCTCTCACCCAGTTATCAGGGGAAGTACAGCTTAGATGTCTCTCACCCAGTTATCAGGGAAGTACAGCTTAGATGTCTCTCACCCAGTTATCAGGGAAGTACAGCTTAGATGTCTCTCACCCAGTTATCAGGGAAGTACAGCTTAGATGTCTCTCACCCAGTTATCAGGGAAGTACAGCTTAGATGTCTCTCACCCAGTTATCAGGGAAGTACAGCTTAGATGTCTCTCACCCAGTTATCAGGGAAGTACAGCTTAGATGTCTCTCACCCAGTTATCAGGGAAGTACAGCTTAGATGTCTCTCACCCAGTTATCAGGGAAGTACAGCTTAGATGTCTCTCACCCAGTTATCAGGGAAGTACAGCTTAGATGTCTCTCACCCAGTTATCAGGGAAGTACAGCTTAGATGTCTCTCACCCAGTTATCAGGGAAGTACAGCTTAGATGTCTCTCACCCAGTTATCAGGGAAGTACAGCTTAGATGTCTCTCACCCAGTTATCAGGGGAAGTACAGCTTAGATGTCTCTCACCCAGTTATCAGGGAAGTACAGCTTAGATGTCTCTCACCCAGTTATCAGGGAAGTACAGCTTAGATGTCTCTCACCCAGTTATCAGGGAAGTGCAGCTTAGATGTCTCTCACCCAGTTATCAGGGAAGTGCAGCTTAGATGTCTCTCACCCAGTTATCAGGGAAGTACAGCTTAGATGTCTCTCACCCAGTTATCAGGGAAGTGCAGCTTAGATGTCTCTCACCCAGTTATCAGGGAAGTACAGCTTAGATGTCTCTCACCCAGTTATCAGGGAAGTACAGCTTAGATGTCTCTCACCCAGTTATCAGGGAAGTACAGCTTAGATGTCTCTCACCCAGTTATCAGGGAAGTACAGCTTAGATGTCTCTCACCCAGTTATCAGGGAAGTACAGCTTAGATGTCTCTCACCCAGTTATCAGGGAAGTACAGCTTAGATGTCTCTCACCCAGTTATCAGGGAAGTACAGCTTAGATGTCTCTCACCCAGTTATCAGGGAAGTACTTGTCCACTATCTCCCTCATCTTGGCCTGTTGAGTGTGCAGTATGGATGGGGTGAAGTAGAGACAGACGTACAGCATGGCAGCCTGGTTAGCCAACGCCGTGCTGCGGTGCTCAGGCAGGGGGTACGCAGACACCTGGGGAACACATAGGACAGCTTTAGAGACAGGAGGACACCTGGGGAACACAGAGGACCGCTTTAGAGACAGGAGGACACCTGGGGAACACATAGGACAGCTTTAGAGACAGGAGGACACCTGGGGAACACAGAGGACCGCTTTAGAGACAGGAGGACACCTGGGGAACACAGAGGACCGCTTTAGAGACAGGAGGACACCTGGGGAACACATAGGACAGCTTTAGAGACAGGAGGAAACATGGATCTAAGAATCAGACGATTACATGATCATAACATTCAAATAGACTGAATAACCCTACAAGAATATTGAATATTGTTGCATAACTCGTTTTGCAAGCAATTTCATTCAGTTCTAGGATACTACCACCTAAATGGAGCCAATGGAGTGTTGACGTTACCAAATATGAAAACATGGCATATAAGGATGTACAGAAATGTACTAAGAGTGGGTTAGTACCTCCTTTTGAGGTAAGAAAACAAATGGTTAAAAATCCAGCAAAGTATCCCTTTGAGCCTTTTTTATTTAACCTTTATTTAACTAGGCAAGTCAGTTAAGAACCAATTCTTATTTACAATGACGGCCTACACCGGCCAAACCCGGACGACGCTGGGCCAATTGTGCGCCGCCCTATGGGACTCCCAATCACGGGCCGGTTGTGATACAGCCTGGAATCGAACCAGGGGGGGTCTGTAGTGACGCCTCGAGCACTGAGATGCAGTGCCTTAGACCGCTGCACCACTCGGGAGCCCATACATGATTGTACCACCTTACCTGGTTATAGATGTCATCAGAGCGCAGCCTGCCGATCACCATGCTGATGAAGGTGGCGCTGATAGGCACTCTCTGGAAGTAGCTCTCAGGGTAGTTAGCTGGCCGTTTGGCCCCTGACTGGCTGGAGTACCCTGTGCTACGCAGCAGCTTACAGATGTCATCCAGGTTAGAGTCCGCTGAGGAGCGAGCGGCACTGGAGAGACAAACAGGACCTGTATAGTTAAGTAAGATGTCCATTTGAACTCAAATGTTTTGTTTTCCTTCATTCAATTGTTGCTTTTTTTTTTTAGCTCCATCTGGTACTATGCGTCAGATTTCAGCCTGTGAAATGTTTTCAAATCAAATCAAATGTTATTGGTCACATGCACATATTTAGCAGACGTTATTGTGTGTGTGTGTGGCGAAATGCTTGTGCAAAAGTTGCTTAGGAGCTAGAAGCAGAGCTGCCATGTCTGTTGGCGCCGTCTTACCATCTTTAGTGTTACAGTATCACTGATAATATTATTGATAGAATTAAAATGGTCCCTGACAAAATAACAGAGAAGATTGATTCTTAAAAGGGATCAAATGTATAAAGGATGCAGAAGCTACCCCCAAAAAGAGCAGCAAAGTGTCACCTGTATCTATAGTAGGACACCAGCATCCTCTCTCTGACCTCCCCGTCCATCTTCTGGTCGATAACCAACAGCATGACCCCATAGAGATACAGGGCTTCGCACTGGTTACAAGGACAAACAACACATCATGGGACTCTTGCATGGCCTTCTGGACATTGTCAAACATACAGGGGATGATTTTCATAAACGTATTAAAGTCGGTCTTAGCGCTAGAAAGCTTTCAGGGAACACACGCCGGGCCCTCTACAAAATATAAGTGATTACAAGAGATTTACCAGGAGCTGTTTTCCATCCTCATTCAGCAGCACAGTCTCCAGGGTCTGCTGGATGTAGACACCTTCATACAGGTCGTCCAGGTACCTTGAGAGAAGCACGGTGAGGAAATGTTATGGTGAGACAGAGACTACTTGACCCACCACCACACAGTAAGGCTTCACCTCAATGAGGCGAACAGACCAAATATGTAATCCAAACAGACACATGGTTGATATGGTAAGGAGAAATTCTATATTACCTGATTAGATCAACGGTGTACTTGTGGACACTTTCAAAAGCCAGGTAGAATCGTGAGAGTATCTCTATGTTGTTCTCCCGGAACTCTTCATCCAGATCCTGAAGCTCTGGTTTGGCTTCTACCTTACTGTCATAGTACTCTGGACCCTGGAAGGCAGGGGGCGAAAAAGTTAATTATGGACGTAACATTGGACTTACATTATATCCCTGTACTTCGTCGTCATGCCATAACACATTCTAAAGAATCTAGTTCATAGACGACGGATGGCATCAAATAACTTGAAAGACCTAACCATGACACTGGCGGTGTGTGTCCATTATCTAGGAGGTGCATCACAAACGATGTCCTTTCGCTGTCATCTCATTTCACACACTCATCTAACGAGACAATCGCATCTCACCTTGAAGTAGCTGAAGTCGCAGATGATGTCTCCATATTTCTGCTGGTCGCTCTTGTCTTTGAGCCTGAAGACGGCAGGGATGAACTCCGAGAGGCGGAGGAGCTCGGCTATGATAGCGTTCCCCCGGGACACGATCCTCAGCACGGCCTGGCCACATAGGTTGTTCTCCGCCAGGAAATCCACCATGGCGGCGGTGTCGGTCTACAAGGCGTTCTGCAATTCGGGCTCTGGCCCACTTCTACACTAGTATTGTGTAAAGAGAGATACAGCTGCCACTAAGCTAGACAACTTAAACCAGGAGCTAAACTGCATCTCTAAATAGTATTCATTTGTATAACGAGTTCGGTTAGTTACATGAAACAATTGTGCATATAGCTATCACCAGCTGGCTAGTTGAAGCCAGTAGCCGGAAAGATGTTTTGCAACAAGCGGTGGATTTACATGCACAATTTCACAACAGTACTTACCTTTAGGGATAAAACTATAGGATAGTGTAGTTGCTAGCTAAATGTTGGCTGTTTCAAGTTTTTCAATTCAATTCCTGTTTACCATCACATGACAAACCACATGATTCACCCGCTCCCTCCCTGCAGAGTGTTTGTGGACCACTAGATGGCGACAAAGTCAAGACTAAAACCAGGGGCTTCTTCTTCTTCGTATGAATTTCCGGCCGATTAGAGACGCTGTCTTCTTCTTCTTCTTCTTCTTCTTCTTCTTCTTCTTCTTCTTTGCTATTATGGCGGTCCGCAAACACATATTATAGGTGCATGCCGCCACCTACTGTATTGGCTGTGTATCAGCCTACTATTCTGTAGTATGAATTCATTACTTTGTGAAAAAATTGCCCTACCAACTAACCCTGCACCCATTAAAACCTCACCACTATTCCACTACCTTGGCCCTATCTAAACCTGCTCCAGGCCAGCAGCCTGGGAGGACGGGACACTATCGTTCAAAACACCTTGTAACTCTTCTGCAGTAAAATCTTGTACACCCAAGTACTTACGTGCAGCTGCCACAACAACATATATCCTCTGTGATTTACCTTCAATTTCTGCGGTACAATTGACAACCGTGACCATGAACGCCAAAAAACCAACCTTATTGAAGCACACGTGATTCCTATCACTCTCTATTGGCCCCGGCCTACTCACAGGGATCCTCTCAGGATCACTCACTTCCTCTACTACTCTCTCAGCTGCCTCAGCATACGGCACCTTCTGCAATACTCTGATCCTGGCAACCTCAACCTGTCTTTCTCTCACCGGACACATCTGAACTCCGCACCATTGGTACCCCTACAGTTTACACACACAACTTTATTAACCGATGCTACACATTCCTTTGTCTCATGTCCTCCTGCACACTTCTTACATCTAGGAATCTCCCTCCTACAGACATCTAGGAATCTCCCTTCTACAGACATCTAGGAATCTCCCTCCTACAGACATCTAGGAACCTCCCTCCTACAGACATCTAGGAATCTCCCTCATACAGACATCTAGGAATCTCCCTCCTACAGACATCTTGGAATCTCCCTCCTACAGACATCTAGGAATCTCCCTCCTACAGACATCTAGGAATCTCCCTCCTACAGACATCTAGGAATCTCCCTCCTACAGACATCTAGGAATCTCCCTCCTACTGACATCTAGGAATCTCCCTCCTACAGACATCTAGGAATCTCCCTCCTACAGACATCTAGGAATCTCCCTCCTACTGACATCTAGGAATCTCCCTCCTACAGACATCTAGGAATCTCCCTCCTACAGACATCTTGGAATCTCCCTCCTACAGACATCTAGGAATCTCCCTCCTACAGACATCTAGGAATCTCCCTCCTACTGACATCTAGGAATCTCCCTCCTACAGACATCTAGGAATCTCCCTCCTACTGACATCTAGGAATCTCCCTCCTACAGACATCTAGGAATCTCCCTCCTACAGACATCTAGGAATCTCCCTCCTACAGACATCTAGGAATCTCCCTCCTACAGACATCTAGGAATCTCCCTCCTACTGACATCTAGGAATCTCCCTCCTACAGACATCTAGGAATCTCCCTCCTACAGACATCTAGGAATCTCCCTCCTACTGACATCTAGGAATCTCCCTCCTACAGACATCTAGGAATCTCCCTCCTACAGACATCTAGGAATCTCCCTCCTACAGACATCTTGGAATCTCCCTCCTACAGACATCTAGGAATCTCCCTCCTACAGACATCTAGGAATCTCCCTCCTACAGACATCTAGGAATCTCCCTCCTACAGACATCTAGGAATCTCCCTCCTACTGACATCTAGGAATCTCCCTCCTACAGACATCTTGGAATCTCCCTCCTACAGACATCTAGGAATCTCCCTCCTACAGACATCTAGGAATCTCCCTCCTACAGACATCTAGGAATCTCCCTCCTACAGACATCTAGGAATCTCCCTCCTACAGACATCTAGGAATCTCCCTCCTACAGACATCTAGGAATCTCCCTCCTACTGACATCTAGGAATCTCCCTCCTACAGACATCTTGGAATCTCCCTCCTACAGACATCTTGGAATCTCCCTCCTACAGACATCTTGGAATCTCCCTCCTACAGACATCTAGGCGCTGTGTCAGTATGGCTTGCTGCCATTCGCAGGTCGGAGTGCGGATTTGCACATTTTGGTCACAAGAAATGGGGAAGGGGAGAATCTATCCCCACCATCTAAGTCTGCACCTATAGACTATCCCCACCATCTAACTCTGCACCTATAGACTATCCCCACCATCTAACTCTGCACCTATAGACTATACCCACCATCCAACTCTGCACCTATACACTATCCCCACCATCTAACTCTGCACCTATAGACTATCCCCACCATCTAACTCTGCACCTATAGACTATCCCCACCATCTAACTCTGCACCTATAGACTATCCCCACCATCTAACTCTGCACCTATACACTATCCCCACCATCTAACTCTGCACCTATACACTATCCCCACCATCTAACTCTGCACCTATACACTATCCCCACCACTCCCTCTTGCACATTTCTCACATCTTGGGATCTCCCTTCTACTCACTGCTGCAACACCTCTGAATCCTTGGCACCTAAAGCACCATCTTAGGTTTGGAACATACTGTAGGCCCTCACAGAATAGCAAATATAACCGAACCTTGACCTTATCCAACCTGGACTCAGGGGTAGACGTAACATAGTAAACGTAAATCCAGGACACTAGTATGATATGGTACGTTTCATATGGTACGTATTAATTTGTGAATGTCCATCATCCATTTCGTATGATATGTTATGAATTACAATTAATACGATATGTTACGATTTGAAATTCGTACAATATGTCACGAATTGCCATTCATACAACATGTTATGAATTTGCAAAAAAGTATATGTTACAAATTTCAAATTGTTGTAACTAATGTTAGATAGGTGCCTAGGTGGCTAACATTAATGTTAGCTAGGTGGCTAAAGTAAGCTAGGCTAGGGGTTAGGGCTAAGGTTAGGGTTAAGGTTAGGAATTAGGTTAAAAAGTTAGGGTTAGGGGAAGGGTTAGCTAACATGCTAAGTAGTTGCAAAGAATCAAAAAGTAGTAAGTTGTTGCAAAGTTGCTAATTAGCTTAAATGCTAATGTTGTCCGTGATGAGATTTGAACACGTAGACGTTCGCATTATACGCCAACCCATCCACCCCGACCAACCAACCTACTTTCGTTTTTGTCTTAAATAACCTTCTGTCTTATGTAACCGTACCAAAGGTAACATATAATACAAAGGTAGGTATACTGGATTTACGGGTATTATGTTACGTGTAGTCTATGAGACCAGGCTGCCTTATCAGTAGAAAATCTGTGTCAAAGCTCAACAAGACAGACAGGGTATTCTCAGTCTCGCCATTGCCACTGGATCTATGTCTCACCAAACGGCGGGCTTCACAAACACCAGGAATATTATTTCATTTGATCCAAATCTACACTCAACGCTACCCCACTGATCACTCCTTTGAGCAGCGCCCTGCTCCGAGTAGTGATGGGATTCTCTGCTCTTTTTATTGACTCGGATCTTTACGACTAGTTCAGTCAAAAGAACGAATCATTCGCGAACTGCACATAAGTACTCCGGAGAGCAAAGCAGAACACACTACAGGTTGAGACCCGGAGACGCGCGTCGTCCGCTGCCTCTTAGATGGGGGATGCACAAACAATCAAAACAATTGCACTTCTCTTTCACAGATGTAACCGATCCCAGTTTGTCCGTACCCAGCCTGAAACAACATACGGGTCGGCCAAAAAAAGCAGGAATCCACTTTTTTTTGTCAAAAAATCTCACTACAAAATCATATCTGATAGGACTCCCATGGCAAACACTGAAAGTGTCTACCACACTTGGCTCAACTTCGGAGCACTCCCCAGGCCTACTGACCGACCGACCGACTCAAGGTTCTCAAGAGCGCAAGTAGAATTATAGGTGAATGTACTTGGCTTGTATTCAGGAGACTGAGGCTTGAACGAAGGTTTGTACTCAGGAGATGTAGGTCTGTACTTAATGCCATTTTTATGCTTTTGTGTCATCGCGCCGTCCTCACAGCTCGCTCTCTCCACCTCACATTACAAACATCGAACTGGTGCCCAGCAAAGAGTAGGAGCTGCAATGTAGGGTAACTTTGTAGGGTAACTAGGGCAACTGCCTGGTAGTTTATATAACACGTGATTTGGCCTTAACGGGAGATGTCTTGATTTGTGGAACATTATCTCAATGTATGCTACGAATGCCTAAAAACTAAATAATTACTAGACACTTACAAGATAATAAATAACAATGTCAGAAAGCTGACGGAAGTTCTTGACATAAAATAGCCTGGATTTCTGTAGTTTTACGCGTGCGCTAACTGTACGTCGCGCTGGATAAGAGCGTCTGCCAAATGACTAAAATGTAAAAATGTAGTAAGACTGACGGGTTTTACACACCAACAAAGGATTGTTAAGCCTTGAGACAATTGAGACATGGATTGTGTATGTGTGCCATTCAGAGGGTGAATGGGCAAGACAAAAGATTGAAGTGCCTTTGAACAGGGGTACGGTAGTAGGTGCCAGGCGCACCGGTTTGTGTCAAGAAGTGCAACGCTGCTGCGTTTTTCACGCTCAACAGTTTTCCGTGTGTATCAAGAATGGTCCACCACCCCAAAGGACATCCAGCCAACTTGACACAACTGTGGGAAGCATTGGAGTCAACGTGGGCCAGCATCCCTGTGGAAACCATTCGACACCTTGTAGAGTCCATGCCACGACGAATTGAGGATGTTCTGAGGGCAAAAGGGGTGAAACTCAATAATAGGAAGGTGTTCTTAATGATTTGTCCACTCAGTGTATATACCTTTCATAATATTTCCCCTAATGCTGTGCGACATGCATATTACTCTTTCTCTCTCTATTGTTGCTTCATTCCTTCCTCGCTTTCAACAGTTACATGAAATAATAATATGCCATTTAGCAGACGCTTTTATCCAAAGCGATTTACAGTCATGCGTGCATAAATTTTTTGTGTATGGGTGGTCCCGGGGATCGAACCCACTACCTTGGCGTTACAAGCGCCGTGCTCTACCAGCTGAGCTACAGAGGACCAAATACGTTTCATTGTCCTCATCGTCATCATTGTAATGACATGCTGAATAATATAGGACTAGAATTAGATGGACTTACATTTTCACATTTGAGTCATTTAGCAGACGCTCTAATCCAGAGCGATTTACAGGAGCAATTAGGGTTAAGTGCCTTGCTCAAGGGCACATCGATAGATTTTTCACCTAGTCGGCTCGGGGATTAGAACCAGGTGACCTTTCCGTTACTGGCACAACGCTCTTAACCACTAAGCTACCTGCCGCCCCGACTTCACTTCTCTCCACAAAGATTTAATGGTTAGGGGTCTGAATAAATAACTGCTATAGCCTGCCGCCATCGCGCATTCGCTCTTCTTTCAAACTCCCTGTGAGTCCTATGGGGGGGGGGGTAATCATTATATGCTGGTGGCTGAACCAAAAAGTCCTTGACCTCTTTGAACCCCTCACAGGACCATTGTCTCCTCTGAACCGGTCTGTCTCGCTTCCCAGAGGACATGGGGGGGGGGGGGGTCTGTCCCGCTTCCCAGAGGACATGGGATTTATTACTAATTTACCACGAGGCCATTCCAGGGTCACATGCTCAGCATAATCAACACACACACACACACACACACACACACACACACACACACACACACACACACACACACACACACACACACACGTACACACACACACACACACACACACACACACACACACACACACATACATACATACATACACACACATACACACATACACACACACACACACACACACAACCAACTGCTCAGCCAGCAGGACTTCTAGGTGCGTCCCAAATACCATGTTATTCCCTATATAATGCACTGCTTTTGAATAGGGCAGCATTAAAAATATATATATATATATTTCTGGACTGCTTTATTAACCCTTCACAACCTTGAGGGTTGGCCATTGATGCACTTGTCACGACTTCCGCCGAGGCTGCCTCCCCTCCTTGTTCGGGCAGGTTTCGGCGTTCGGCGTCACCGGCTTACTAGCCACTGCCGATCCATTTATCATCACTCCATTTGTCTTGTCTTCAATCACACACACCTGGTCCTTATTCCCTCATTAGTCATTGTATAAGTGTTCCCTCTGCTTCCTTGTCTGTGTGGGTGATTGTTTATTGTGGAGGTTAGTGAAGCTCGGTGGAGCTCGTGTATTTTGTATCGACGGGAGTATTTCCTGTGTGTCTTGTATTTTCCAGTGCGCCTGTTATGTGCCCTTGAGTGTGTTTGACGCATTTCTGCGTAAACCTGTATTTTGTGGATTAAAGCCTGTTATTCTGTGATTTACCCTCCTGCGCCTGACTCCTTCAACACCACCTCATCACAGAATCACCCACCCGCTATGGAAACAACGGGAGAGACACGCATGCCTGGAGTCGTGGAATGGGTCCAGGAGTATTCAACTATGCTAGCCAGCTTGGGTGAAGCGATGGATCGGGTTCTTCGGGTCGTCCAACGCCTGGAGAGGAGAGAGCCCGATACGTCAAGACCAGCTGACCCACACCCCAGCACCCGGAGGGATCCAGATATCCCGACCACGGGAGTTCAACGGGACAGCGGCGCTGTGCCAAGGATTCCTTCTCCAACTGGAGCTCTACTTCTCCAGCATCCGGCCGGTCCCATCGGAGCGGGAGAGGGTGTCCGCCCTCGTCTCCTGCCTCTCGGGGAAAGGCCTGGAGTGGGCCAACGCGGTGTGGAGCGAAGGAGGACGACGTCCTGGAGGAGGTCAGCCCGTTTCCATCCCGGCCGACTAGGATCCAGAACCGATGGAGATGGGTGGAACCGCTAGCTGAGAGAGCGGAGGACGACAGCGCCAGTGCCACACTGGTGGCGCGAAGGGACATTTCACCACACATTGTCGTCAACGCTCTTCTGGGTTTGGAGGCGGCAGGCAGGGCACTCTCACATCAACCCAGGTATCAAACACCCACACTCGTTCAGAGTCCTCTGCTGCGCACTGTAAAATACACATCTCCTTTCCTGAGCACATGGTAGTTCCCCAGTGTAAGGCGCTAGTTGATTCAGTCGCAGCTGGGAACTTTATGGACAGGGCATTCGCACACCGTATAGGCATTCCATTGATTCCCCTATCCATTCCACGCCCCATCAGAGCACTTGATAGTCGACCATTAGGGTCCGGGTTGGTTAAGGAAGTTACTGCACAAGTCACCATGATTACCCAGGAGACTCATTGTGAGCAGGTTACTTTTTTCCATTATTGAGTCTCCTGCTTTCCCTGTGCTATTAGGTATCCCTTGGCTAGCACTCCACAACCCCACCTTCTCATGGCCGCAGAGGGTTCTCACGGGGTGGTCGCGAGAGTGTCAGGGTGGGTGTCTAGGTGTTTCCGTTGGTGCAACCACGGTGGAAAGTCCAGACAGTACCTCCACCGTGCGCATTCCCCCCGAATACCTCGATCTGGCGCAAGCGTTCTCTAAAACGCAGGCGACTAAGTTACCACCTCATCGGGCGGGGGATTGCGTGATAAACCTCCGGGTAGACGCTGTACCTCCCAGGAGTCATATATACCCCCTGTCACAGGCTGAAACGGAGGCTATGGAGACATATGTCACCGAGTCCCTGCGCCAGGGGTATCTACGTCCCTCCACTTCACCCGCCTCCTCGAGTTTCTTCTTTGTGAAGAAGAATGACGGAGGTCTGCGCCCGTGCATTGATTATCGACCACTGAACAAGGAGACGATAAGATTTAGTTATCCTCTCCCCCTCATTCCTTCAGTGATTGAGTCAATGCATGGGGCGCGCTTCTTCACCAAATTAGATCTCAGGAGTGCGTACAACCTGGTGCGTATCCGAGAGGGAGATGAGTGGAAGACAGTATTCAGCACAACCACGGGGCATTATGAAAACCTGGTGATGCCCTATGGTTTGATGAATGCTCCCTCAGTTTTCCAGTCCTTTGTGAACGAGGTGTTTCGGGACATGCTTGGTCGCGGTGTAGTGGTCTACATCGATGACATCCTGGTGTATTCCGCTACACGCGCCGAGCATGTGTCCCTGGTTCGCAAGGTGCTGGCCCGACTGTTGGAAAATTACCTTTATGCCAAGGCAGAGAAGTGTATGTTTTTCCAGCAGTCTGTCTCCTTCCTTGGATACCGCATTTCCACCTCAGGTGTGGAGATGGAGGGAGATCGCATTTCAGCCGTGTGTAATTGGCCGACTCCAACCACGGTAAAGGAGGTGCAGCGCTTCCTTGGCTTTGCCAACTACTATCGGAGGTTTATCCGGGGCTTTGGCAAGGTCGCAGCTCCCATTACCTCCCTGTTGAAGGGTGGGCCGTCCCGACTCCGCTGGTCTGCTGAGGCTGACCTGGCCTTCAGCAAACTGCGGGGTCTGTTCACCTCAGCCCCAGTACTGGCCCACCCCGATTCATCACTACTGTTCGTAGTGGAGGTGGATGCTTCCGAGGTTGGAATAGGAGCTGTCCTGTCTCAACGTTTGGGTACGCCACCCAAGGCTGTCTCCCCTCCTTGTTCGCCGTTCGGCTACTGCCGATCCATTTATCATCACTCCATTTGTCTTGTCTTCAATCACACACACCTGGTCCTTATTCCCTCATTAGTCATTGTATAAGTGTTCCCTCTGCTTCCTTGTCTGTGTGGGTGATCGTTTATTGTGGAGGTTAGTGAAGCTCGGTGGAGCTCGTGTATTTTGTATCGACGGGAGTATTTCCCGTGTGTCTTGTATTTAACTTGGCTATATACAAGGGGTACCAGTACAGAGTTGATGTGCAGGGGTACGAGGTAATAGAGGTAGATATGTACATATAGGGAGGGGTAAAGTGACTAGGAAACAAGATAGATAATAAACAGTAGCAGCAATGTATTTGATGAGTCAAAAGAGTTAGTGCAAAGGGTGGTCAATGCAGATAGTCCGGGTAGCTATTTGGTTAACTATTTAGCAGTCTTATGGGTTGGGGGGTAGACTGAATGTGTACATAGTATGTTCCCCTTTACACAGTATCACCCTTTGTGTTCATAAATCTCTATTTAATCTCTATTAAAGAGAGAGTTGACTCTCATCACCTGGGTTGGGGATTCAACTATAACAAATCTATTTCCATGGTGGGAGCTCTCTCTCACACTGATCTGTTCAGACGAGATAATTAAAGACATTAATTGGGTAGTCCTTTAGCTTAGCTATGATCATTGATTGATCTACCAAGCCCTTTGATACAGAGAAAGGGTCTCTCTCGCTCTCTTTCTCTCTCTCTCTCTCTCTATCTCTTTCCATCTCTCTCTATCGCTCTCTCTCTATCTCTTTCCATCTCTCTCTATCGCTCTCTCTCTCTCTCTCTCATCTCTTTCCATCTCTCTCTCTCTCTCTCTCTCTCTCTCCCCGCCTTTGTTTCTTACTCTCCCCTGGATATTTTTCAAGGAACTGTTTCAGCTTTAATTAAGGTCCCCTAATTAGCCGTCATGTATGACCCGCATTTGATTGATTATACTGTATGTAATAGCATTGGTTGGTTGTTAGGCCATGCTGTGTTAAAGAAACTGAGACATTCATTCACAGCTGAGGCCGTTGCACTGAAGTGTATGTTTAAACAGGCATTACTTGGTGTGCCTGCCTGAGATGTTGTAATGACATATTCATGGCTAAACAATTTTGATGTAATATTGAGTAAATATAAAAGATGAAGGAAGTGACTAGCAATCACATGACCAACCAGGCTTTCTGTTTCCTGTGGCTCTCATGTGTTCTGTCCTGTGTTTTTGGCGCAAGCCAAATGTCAAGGTTCACTCTGTTCACTAACACCAATTCTCTGTTCTGGCTTATTTCCACTGTAAGTATTGCTAGATGCGCTTTGTGAATCATCAAACGAGAAAATGTAATACTGTGAAGCTGAATCTTACTGCCGTTCTATCTGATCCTTTCTTCCAGCTCTCTAATAACTTGAACGGGGTGGAGCTGAGTGGTGAAAGGGAAGAAGAAAATATGATGTCATGATATAATAATATGAAATATAATGACATTTCCTCCATGGTTTTGTATTCAAAGGAACATCTCTGACTATCGACAGCTTGTGTCTCCTGAGTGGCGCAGTGGTCTAAGGCACTGCATCGCAGTGCTAACTGTGTCACTAGAGATCCTGGTTCGAATCCAGGCTCTGTCGCAGCCGGCCGCGACCGGGAGACTCATGGGCGGCGCACAATTGGCCCAGCGTCGTCCAGGGTAGGGGAGGGAATGGCCGGCAGGGATGTAGCTCAGTTGATAGAGCATGGCGTTTGCAACGCCAGGGTTGTGGGTTCGATTCCCACAGGGGGCCAGTATAAAAAAAATATATATATATATATGTAAGTCGCTCTGGATAAGAGCGTCTGCTAAATGACTAAAATGTAAATGTAAATGTTATCTCAATGTGAGAATCAAAATGCTGAAGAGAGATTGATTAAACTAGTCCAAGTCATTGGTATTCCTCTCAGGCCTAGGTTCAACGGAGAAGCTGAACTTTTGTACCGACCTGATGAAAACAGCTATCTGTGTTCATGTCTATAGATAGCATGTGATGCAGAAGCCACAGAGAAGGGACAATGAATGAGAATGTCTCCTTTCAGAGTGGAAAGTAGTGATTCTGACTGTCTTTGGCTTTTCACCTATTTCACTGTGTCACTATTGACCCAGGATGTGTCCCAAATAGCACCCTATTCCCTGTATAGTGCACTACGTTTGACCAGAGCCCTATGAGCCCTATGAGCCCTGGTCAAAAGTAGTGCACTACATATGGAATATGGTGCCATTTGGGACACAGACAGAGTGTGCTAATGGCATAACATCTGTATTGGCCAATGGATAGCCACGTCTAAAGCCTCAGTTCTCTAAATGTCATGAGAATAAGAAGCTAACGCACAGAGTGCGTCCCATAATGGTACCCTATTCCCTATGTAGTGTACCCTATTCCCTATGTAGTGTACCCTATTCCCTATGTAGGGCACCCTATTCCCTATGTAGTGTACCCTATTCCCTATGTAGTGTACCCTATTCCCTATGTAGTGTACCCTATTCCCTATGTAGTGTACCCTATTCCCTATGTAGTGCACCCTATTCCCTATGTAGTGCACCCTATTCCCTATGTAGTGTACCCTATTCCCTATGTAGGGCACTATATTCCCTATGTAGGGAACTATATTGACCATATATGTAATGACAAATGGATGCTAATCAAGACAGACAAACAAACAAACAACATGTGTACATTTCCTCAACAAAGTTGGTGTTGGTTGTTTGTTGTTGTGACACAGCTTTTCAACAGAATACATTTCACGGCTTTGTAAATGTTCTTAAATCTCTCTCTCTCTCTGTCTCTCTCTCTCTCTGTCTCTCTCTCTCTCTCTCTCTGTCTCTGTCTCTCTGTCTCTGTCTCTCTCTCTCTCTGTGTCTCTGTCTCTCTCTCTCACTCTCTCCATGTCTCTCTCTCCTCTCTTTCTCTCCTCTCTCTCTCCTCTCTCTCGCTCTCTCTCTCTCCTCGCTCTCTCTCCTCTCTCTCTCTCGCTCTCTCTCCTCGCTCTCTCTCCTCTGTCTCTCTCTCTCTCGCTCTCTCGCTCTCCTCTCTCTCTCTCTCGCTCTCCTCTGTCTCTCTCTCGCTCTCTCTCTCCCTCCTCGCTCTCTCTCCTCTCTCTCTCTCTCTCGCTCTCTCGCTCTCTCTGTGAAGGGTTTAATGGCTGCCACTCTGCGTGAGGTGACAGCTCCTTCCCTAGAATACAGAAACACGGATAATCCATCACAAAACTCTGGAGAGGGTTTACGGATACGGGGTAGGGAGTTATCACTTTTAGACACATTTAGACTGTATTTCAACAGACACATTTTAGACTGTATTTCAATAAACTTAGAAATATACAGTTGATGAAAACTGAAAACATTCTCAATCTTTATTTTGTTGTCATTCACACCAGAGGGTAGTTGTCATGTGTTCATCCACTTTAGTTTGATTCCAGGTCACATTGAATGAGCCTCCACGGGGCCTACATTTAGTTTGGTTCCAGGTCACATTGAATGAGCCTCCACGGGGCCTACATTTAGTTTGGTTCCAGGTCACATTGAATGAGCCTCCACACGGCCTACATTTAGTTTGGTTCCAGGTCACATTGAATGAGCCTCCACGGGGCCTACAATTAGTTTGGTTCCAGGTCACATTGAATGAGCCTCCACGGGGCCTACATTTAGTTTGGTTCCAGGTCACATTGAATGAGCCTCCACGGGGCCTACATTTAGTTTGGTTCCAGGTCACATTGAATGAGCCTCCACGGGGCCTACATTTAGTTTGGTTCCAGGTCACATTGAATGAGCCTCCACGGGGCCTACAATTAGTTTGGTTCCAGGTCACATTGAATGAGCCTCCACGGGGCCTACATTTAGTTTGGTTCCAGGTCACATTGAATGAGCCTCCACGGGGCCTACATTTAGTTTGGTTCCAGGTCACATTGAATGAGCCTCCACGGGGCCTACATTTAGTTTGGTTCCAGGTCACATTGAATGAGCCTCCACGGGGCCTACATTTAGTTTGGTTCCAGGTCACATTGAATGAGCCTCCACGGGGCCTACATTTAGTTTGGTTCCAGGTCACATTGAATGAGCCTCCACGGGGCCTACATTTAGTTTGGTTCCAGGTCACATTGAATGAGCCTCCACACGGCCTACATTTAGTTTGGTTCCAGGTCACATTGAATGAGCCTCCACGGGGCCTACATTTAGTTTGGTTCCAGGTCACATTGAATGAGCCTCCACACGGGGCCTACATTTAGTTTGGTTCCAGGTCACATTGAATGAGCCTCCACGGGGCCTACATTTAGTTTGGTTCCAGGTCACATTGAATGAGCCTCCACGGGGCCTACATTTAGTTTGGTTCCAGGTCACATTGAATGAGCCTCCACGGGGCCTACATTTAGTTTGGTTCCAGGTCACATTGAATGAGCCTCCACGGGGCCTACATTTAGTTTGGTTCCAGGTCACATTGAATGAGCCTCCACGGGGCCTACATTTAGTTTGGTTCCAGGTCACATTGAATGAGCCTCCACGGGGCCTACATTTAGTTTGATTCCAGGTCACATTGAATGAGCCTCCACGGGGCCTACATTTAGTTTGGTTCCAGGTCACATTGAATGAGCCTCCACGGGGCCTACATTTAGTTTGGTTCCAGGTCACATTGAATGAGCCTCCACGGGGCCTACATTTAGTTTGGTTCCAGGTCACATTGAATGAGCCTCCACGGGGCCTACATTTAGTTTGGTTCCAGGTCACATTGAATGAGCCTCCACACGGCCTACATTTAGTTTGGTTCCAGGTCACATTGAATGAGCCTCCACGGGGCCTACATTTAGTTTGGTTCCAGGTCACATTGAATGAGCCTCCACACGGGGCCTACATTTAGTTTGGTTCCAGGTCACATTGAATGAGCCTCCACGGGGCCTACATTTAGTTTGGTTCCAGGTCACATTGAATGAGCCTCCACGGGGCCTACATTTAGTTTGGTTCCAGGTCACATTGAATGAGCCTCCACGGGGCCTACATTTAGTTTGGTTCCAGGTCACATTGAATGAGCCTCCACACGGCCTACATTTAGTTTGGTTCCAGGTCACATTGAATGAGCCTCCACGGGGCCTACATTTAGTTTGGTTCCAGGTCACATTGAATGAGCCTCCACACGGGGCCTACATTTAGTTTGGTTCCAGGTCACATTGAATGAGCCTCCACGGGGCCTACATTTAGTTTGGTTCCAGGTCACATTGAATGAGCCTCCACGGGGCCTACATTTAGTTTGGTTCCAGGTCACATTGAATGAGCCTCCACGGGGCCTACATTTAGTTTGGTTCCAGGTCACATTGAATGAGCCTCCACGGGGCCTACATTTAGTTTGGTTCCAGGTCACATTGAATGAGCCTCCACGGGGCCTACATTTAGTTTGGTTCCAGGTCACATTGAATGAGCCTCCACGGGGCCTACATTTAGTTTGGTTCCAGGTCACATTGAATGAGCCTCCACGGGGCCTACATTTAGTTTGGTTCCAGGTCACATTGAATGAGCCTCCACGGGGCCTACATTTAGTTTGGTTCCAGGTCACATTGAATGAGCCTCCACGGGGCCTACATTTAGTTTGGTTCCAGGTCACATTGAATGAGCCTCCACGGGGCCTACATTTAGTTTGATTCCAGGTCACATTGAATGAGCCTCCACGGGGCCTACATTTAGTTTGGTTCCAGGTCACATTGAATGAGCCTCCACGGGGCCTACATTTAGTTTGGTTCCAGGTCACATTGAATGAGCCTCCACGGGGCCTACATTTAGTTTGGTTCCAGGTCACATTGAATGAGCCTCCACACGGCCTACATTTAGTTTGGTTCCAGGTCACATTGAATGAGCCTCCACGGGGCCTACATTTAGTTTGGTTCCAGGTCACATTGAATGAGCCTCCACACGGCCTACATTTAGTTTGGTTCCAGGTCACATTGAATGAGCCTCCACGGGGCCTACATTTAGTTTGGTTCCAGGTCACATTGAATGAGCCTCCACACGGCCTACATTTAGTTTGGTTCCAGGTCACATTGAATGAGCCTCCACGGGGCCTACATTTAGTTTGGTTCCAGGTCACATTGAATGAGCCTCCACGGGGCCTACATTTAGTTTGGTTCCAGGTCACATTGAATGAGCCTCCACGGGGCCTACAATCCTCTAACTTCTCCCCAGATTGAAACTGTGGCGCCTCTATTTGTCAGTTAGGTGACTTATTCACAATCCCTGCTGAAGTGCTAGGGTGCGTCAAATGGCATCCTGTTCCTTTTGGGCTCCGGTCAAAAGCAGTGCACTATATAGGGAGGAGGGTACCATTTGGGAAGCCGTCCCTGGAGTTTTATTCATGTATTTTAAGTACACACGAACCCAGACGGATGGACGGCGATGGCTGCTCCCCTGACGCTGTCATTCTCCATCAACAACCTGCATCATCCCAGCCAAGGCTGTGCCGCCATGCCGTCCCAGATGTAACACACACCGCCAACCCTTATGATCTAACGGTCACAGGATAGGCAGCAGATCAACAGATGCATAGTCACTTTAACTCTACCCACATGTACATATTACTTCAACTAACTCAACTAGCCGGTGCCCCCGCACATTGACTCTGCACCGGTACCCCCCTGTATATATAGCCTCCCTACTGTTATTTCCCATTGACTCTGCACCGGTACCCCCCTGTATATATAGCCTTCCTACTGTTATTTTATTTTACTTCTGCTCTTTTTTTCTCAACACTTTTTTTTGTTGTTGTTGTTTTGTTTTACTTTTTTTATTAAAAATAAATGCACTGTTGGTTAAGGGCTGTAAGTAAGCATTTCACTGTAATGTCTGCACCTGTTGTATTCGGCGCATGTGGCTAATAAAATTTGATTTGATTTGATTTTGAGATCAACAGCATCTAGAACAGGGTTCTTCAATTCCGGTCCTGGAGGGCCGAAACACTTCTGTTTTTTATTTCTACCTGGTAGTTAATTGCACTCACCTGGTGTCCCAGGTCTGAATTAGCCCCTGATTAGAAGGAGAGGATGAAAAACAGAGGTGTTTCGGCCCTCCAGGACCGGAATTGAAGAACCCTGATCTAGAAGATGGTTTTGAGAGACCCTCTTTGTCATCGGATGTCTTCGGAGAGATTAGCACGGGGCAGGTTTCGTAGGCCTAACGCAGACGGGACCACATTTTGAATCCCAATACATATTCTGTGTTCCATACGTTTCCAAGCCTCGTGCAACCATCCTGATCCGGCGAGCTTGCTCTCTGTTTCTCCGAGTGAAAAGGAAACGACGAGCGCAGCGGTCAGGACGGTTGATCAGGCCAGAAGTTTCCTGCCTTTGGTGTGATCCACATCAGTTCACATAGCACGCATCTGGTGCTGTACATCCCCGGTGCTGCAGCATGGCTGTGCTTGCTAATGCTAACCCTGACGCTAACACGTTGATAGGGGTCAGCAGCTAACTCTACTGGAGACCCTTTCAGATCAACATACTGTCCACTAAAATGTCACTGTCTCTCATCAGGACAACGTGGCTTCATCCCAAATGGCACCCTATTCCCTATATAGTGCACTACTTATGACCAGAGCCCTAAAGTAGTGACCTATAAAGGGAATAGGGTACCTTTTGGGACGCTGACTATTTGACACCCAGTGAAATCCTACTGTCTGTCCACTAAATGTCACTGTCTCTCACCAGGACAACATGGCTTCATCCCAAATGGCACCCTATTCCCTATATAGTGCACTACTTATGACCAGTGCCCTAAAGTAGTGACCTATAAAGGGAAAAGGGTACCATTTGGGACGCTGACTATTTCACACCCAGTGAAATCCTACTGTCTGTCCATCGTTCAGGGATTGAGCCACTGCCGTCTGCAGATAGGCTGGAGCTGGGAGCTAAAGTGCCCTAAAACAACTTCCATTTATGCACTTAAACAATCCATTGAATCAAATAATATCAATAACAACGTGTGGAAAAGGACCCAATTGTAAACATCACATTCAGCATTGATTTAACGTTCAAACCCGTTCAGAATTGAGTCAATATTACCTCCCTATGTTCGGTTAAATGCAAATGTACCATCAGTACTAACACAACATAATGTATATTTAAGATGTGTGCAAAATTGCAAATGACCTCAATCCGACCCAGCAGGTGATGATTAAACCCCCATATGGCTGCTCTGACAAGGGAAAGACAGCGTTGACCCTGGCAGCATCTGAATTAGATATTGGCTTCTGCATGTATTATCAGCCCGGTCTCATAGACTAGACGTAACATAGTAAAAGTAAATCCGGGGACACTCAGATTGGTACGATATGTTACCTTTGGTACGGTATGTTACCTTTGGTACGGTATGTTACCTTTGGTACGATATGTTACCTCTGGTACGGTATGTTACCTTTGGTACGGTATGTTACCTTTGGTACGGTATGTTACCTTTGGTACGGTATGTTACCTTTGGTACGGTATGTTACCTTTAGTACGGTTACATAACACAGAAGGTTGCTTAAGGCAAAAAACGAAAGGAGGGTGGTTGTTCGGGGTGGATTGGTGGGCGTATAACGCGAACGTCTAGCAACCCAAAGGTTTGCGTATTCGAATCTCATCACAGACAACTTTAGCATTTTAGCTAATTAGCAACTTTGCAACTACTTACTATTTTTTAGCTACTTTGCAACTACGTAGCATGTTAGCTAACCCTTCCCCTAACCCTTAACCTTAACCCTTTAACCTAACTCCTAGCCCTAACCTGAACTCTAACCTTTACCTTAACCCTTTTAGCTAACCCTTCCACTAACCATAACCCTAACCTTAACACTTTAACATAACTCCTAACCAGGGGCGGTGTGTTCATTAGGGCGATATGGGCGACGCACTGCCAAACGGGAAAAGGAAGGGATTTTTTTTCTAATCAATTATATCACGGCAACAGTAGTTATCAGTGTTCTAATCTAGACGTCTGATCTGCCACTAAATGTCCAATCAGGCTAAAGTCGTGCTTCAAATGCCCCCCCTTTTGGGGCGATTTCAGTCAGGTTGAAAATCGCCCAGAAGTCTCTCATAGACTCCCATGTAAAATCTATTTTTTTCAAATATCAGAGCTTTCAATACAATCTCTATGGGTTTCTGAGGGCTTGCACTTACGCGCTTTCGTCATACGTAACATAACCATGAACGTAACTAAGAAAAGAGCGGGTAGCAGCGTCAATCAATTCACGTACTACTATCAAGATGGCTATAGCGTTCAGTGCAACTCGATTGTCTCTTTGAAATAAGTTACTTTTTGTCGGCGAACAAATCAAGATAAATTGGCAACGAAACAATTAGGACCTCCCAGACCAAATTTAATAATTCAACAGGTTTCTACTAAAGGCGGAAAGTCCTACACCCGAGGATTTTCCAAAAATTGGTACTGAACGAAAAACCTGGCTAGCAGGCTGCGATGTAGCTAATGCAGTCTTCTGCTACCCCCTGCTTACTCTTTCACCCTGAAGGCGGCACGGCAGACAGCACCGCTTGGACAGCGACTGGTGTGTAACGGACATGCACCATCTTTCAGGAAAGATTAAGAAACATGAGCTGTCAAAGACCCACATGGATAGCTGTTTGAGATTGTCTGCTTTGGGGAGAGTGAACATTGCCACTCAACTGGATGAGGGATACAGGCTAGCTGTCCGCCGCCACAACGATGAGGTTAGTGTTGATAATCACAAGTTTACTGGAGAACTGAGACCAAGTAGAGACTTTGGACAGGGTGGATATGGTATAATAAAGGCAGTTTATTCAGAGGTAAAGATATCTGGAATCGCGTGCACGGACCCGTTCGTCAAACTCTTAGGGAGCTATCTGAAGAGAGCCCCAAACATTGTGTATAAATGAAGTAGGTTGAATCTAGTAGTTCTGATCTTCTGATTGGTCCTGATGAGTTGGGCGAGGTCCCCTCCAGGCTAGTGTCACTGTTGCATTGGCTCTGAGTCGGGTTCTCTGTCTTCAAATGTTCAGCCTAAGAGAGGGGATTTTTGTGTGTGTGTGTGTGTGTGTGTGTTTAACAGTGATGATGTGTGTGTGTGTGTGTGTGTGTGTGTGTGTGTGTGTTAACAGTGATGATGTGTGTGTGTGTGTTTGTGTGTGTGTGTGTGTGTGTGTGTCCTCAGAGCAAGAACTCGTGAGTTGGAAGAACTGAGAGGCCTATGGCGTGGGTGTTGTCCTTGGCCACCTGCTGACAAGGCTGACAAGATAGGACCCTTTTGTCCATTGTTATTGGATAGGAACAGAACTTATAACCAGCTCCTGACCTAAATAGATCTTAGCACAACATTTTACTCAACATATCATATTCCATATTCACTATAACAAATATATTTACTACGACATTAGCAAGAACCGCCACATCCTCAGCCGGCTAATCCAGTGTGTGAAGTTTTGCGGAGTGTTTGAGTTAGCTTTGCGAGGCAAAGATGAAACTGAGGGCTCCACCAACCCTGGTAAGCCAACACTTTTGAGATCAGTCAATAAATGCTTCTGGTATTGACTTATATGCTGCCCCTGTCTTCATGTTGTTGCTGGACATATCTTTTTTAAAATGTGTGTAGGTCACCTAAATCATCAGAAAAATTGCCCCCCCTAAGAATTTTTTCAGGAGCCGCCACTGCTCCTAACCTTAACCTTAACCTTAACCCTAACCTTAACCCCTAGCCTAGCTAATGTTAGCCACCTAGCTAACGTTAGCGTTAGCTACCTAGCCACCTAGCTAACGTTAGCATTAACAAATTGGATCGTAATATATCATACGTTTTGCAAATTCTTAACATATTGTACGTTTTTTAAATTCGTAACATTTACGAATTGTAATTCGTAACATATCATACGAAATGGATGATGGTCATCCACAAATTATTACATACCATACGAAACGTAACATATTATACTAAAAGGAAATAAAAAGCTGTAAAAACCATCCTAACATATTTCTGATAAGGTTTCAGTTCGGCTTGGATGCATATTTTATGTGGTTGAAATACTGTCAGCTTTTATTACGCTAGCAAAGATAGCACCTCTACAGAAGTATCTAACTGCGCATTCGCATTATCTCAAGATGATGAAAGAAATAAATCATAATTTCTCCACTCCTGTTTCTGAGTAAAAATGTACATTTCGTGTATCATTTTATTTCAAGAAATGCTTCATTCTGCTGCAATTAACATTAAGGCTATGTGAGAGGTTATAGACCTACAGTCAGTCTCCAGATTTCAGTTTCCATTTAACCCATCTGAACAGCAGGTTATGAGTCAACCCTAAAGCTGCCTGCCCGGCGGGATATGAGTCAACCCTAAAGCTGCCTGCCCGGCGGGATATGAGTCAACCCTAAAGCTGCCTGCCCGGCGGGATATGAGTCAACCCTAAAGCTGCCTGCCCGGCGGGATATGAGTCAACCCTAAAGCTGCCTGCCCCTCGGGTTATGAGTCAACCCTAAAGCTGCCTGCACGGCGGGTTATGAGTCAACCCTAAAGCTGCCTGCCCTGCAGGTTATGAGTCAACCCTAAAGCTGCCTGACCCGCAGGTTATGAGTCAACCCTAAAGCTGCCTGCCCGGCAGGTTATGAGTCAACCCTAAAGCTGCCTGCCCGGCAGGTTATTAGTCAACCGGAAAGCTGCCTGCCCCTCGGGTTATGAGTCAACCCTAAAGCTGCCTGCCCGGCGGGATATGAGTCAACCCTAAAGCTGCCTGCCCTGCAGGTTATGAGTCAACCCTAAAGCTGCCTGCCCCGCAGGTTATGAGTCAACCCTAAAGCTGCCTGCCCCACAGGTTATGAGTCAACCCTAAAGCTGCCTGCCCCACAGGTTATGAGTCAACCCTAAAGCTGCCTGCCCGGCGGGTTATGAGTCAACCCTAAAGCTGCCTGCCCCACAGGTTATGAGTCAACCCTAAAGCTGCCTGCCCCACAGGTTATGAGTCAACCCTAAAGCTGCCTGCCCGGCGGGTTATGAGTCAACCCTAAAGCTGCCTGCACCGCAGGTTATGAGTCAACCCTAAAGCTGCCTGCCCGGCGGGTTATGAGTCAACCCTAAAGCTGCCTGCCCCTCGGGTTATGAGTCAACCCTAAAGCTGCCTGCCCGACAGGTTATGAGTCAACCCTAAAGCTGCCTGCCCGGCGGGTTATGAGTCAACCCTAAAGCTGCCTGCACCGCAGGTTATGAGTCAACCCTAAAGCTGCCTGCCCGGCGGGTTATGAGTCAACCCTAAAGCTGCCTGCCTCGCGGGTTATGAGTCAACCCGCACATCACTACTAACCACATTTTTTATTTTGATAAAATGTCATAAAGGGATTAGGATGCATATGTAACAGAAGTGGTTTGGTGAACCCTGCTCGCGTGAAAAGTAACACTTGCCCAAGACCTGAAGACTTGTGTCACACAGGGCCTTAGCTCAGTGGGCTAACACAGTCTAGTGGCATGCAGGAGTCCCAGCAGTCCTCTGTGGTGAACGAGTTCACTCTGGGATGAAAGAGAAGAGAGAGAGGGCGATGGAAGGAATGTTGGGCCGAGGGGGAGGAGGGAGGAGAGGAAGGAGGAGAGGAGAAGGACTTGTCTTTGATCACTGGGCCATGGGAGCAGCACCCGCTGGCCACCGAACACAGAACCTGAGGAACGCTGTTCAAATTCCTCTTTCGCTCACTCCCTGTATGTGTCCCAAATGGCACCCTATTCCCTATATAGTGCACTACCTTTGACCAGAACCCTGGTAAAAAAAAATAATATGTGCCCTGGTCAAATGTAGTGCACTATATAGGGAATAGGGTACCATTTGGGATGCATTCACCCCCATACACCTCCTGTCTCTTCAGAATCACTTCTAGTCTTTCCAACCTCTTTCGGACCACAGCAGCTGTGAAAACAGTTCAGGCCAGGGGGACAAGCCTCAAGACCAGAAGCACAAGCATAAGATGAAAAGCATATGACTAAACCTGATAAATGAAGCAGTCAGCCATCTCATGAAAACAACATGAGCGTTGGTAATATCACCCTGCGGTTGATGTATATGACAGCATAAATATGCCATTCATAGTGTGATGGTGGAGCTAGCAGTAACCTTTACTTTTGCAGAACGCTGCCAACCAATTCCAACCGTAGTGTATGCTGCTCTGCTGTGACATGGGTTCATCCTGTCTTCAAGCAGAATTCCTCAAGGCCAATCAGAAATAGTGAGATTAGGGGTCAGAGGTTGTGCTGAAAGGAACAACAGTGTTTTAGTACCCTGCAGCTGAGAAGCAAAGCACTTATTGTGTAGCAGATTGGGATCTGTGAAACTCACTCCTCAGCCCGACGTGTCTCCAGGAGCTAGCTTTTCAGTGGCGACTGGGTAAGGCGCTTCAGGGGGCTGGTCATTCACGTTTGTTTCTGAGGCAGGAGGTCCTAGGTTTGAGCCTCAGTATGAGCTGAAATCAGAAGGAAGCGGTACTCGCTAAGCAAGCAGCGTGACGTCCTTTAAACTGGCACCGTTTTGTCTGTAAACTGTAGTTGCATGAAGAATATATGAGAATGTAGGCCTAGACTGTACATTCTATCATCATGTGAATGAATGAAAATTAGTTATATATATATATATTTTTTACCTTTATTTAACTAGGCAAGTCAGTTAAGAACACATTTGTATTTACAATGACGGCCTACACCGGCCAAACCGGGACGACGCTGGGCCAGTTGTGCGCCGCCCTATGGGATACAGCCTGGAATTGAACCAGGTGGTCTGTAGTGACGCCTCAAGCGTTGAGATGCAGTGCCTTAGACCGCTGCGCCACTCGGGAGCCCATAAATGTGTGTTTGTTAGACAGGTCAAACCGAAATGTGCTGTAAAATGAGATATATGGAAAATAACAGCACTGCAATAGAGAAACCCTGGATGCATCTCTGCAAAAACGGCTACATGAGGTTGCTATACCGCTGCTCCTGGTGCTCGTGTTCTATCAGTGGCGAGTCTCTAGTTGTGAATGGATGCGGAAGCCCCGCCTGTTTCGGATATGACGCGAACCAATCAAAAAGCCCAGTGCATTATGGAAGAACGTCACATCATCAGCGGTGGGATTGGAGTGCCTCTGTGTGATGTTCAGAACAACTAGCGAAACATTTTAAAATTGGCTTCCAAAACAGAGGAATTTACGGATATGTTTCTTTAATGTTCCTGAATGTCTAACAATAATTTCCGACGCTTCAAGAGACTGAGTTTTCTTTCCTTGGACTGGGAGAGTAAATCAGAGAGAGGGTTGTGAATGCAGCTAAATCGAATTGCTTTCAACTATGTATTGAACTGCAGAACTTCATATGGACCAGAAGGCTAGATAGCTGGCTTGGTACCCTCCAACATTCAGTTATCGTTCGTTCAGACCATGGAATAGTCCAACATGGAACGGTCTAATGTGAGTCCTGAATCTCTGGATGTTTGGGCAAACTAGCCAAGTTGGCTACATTCTTGTCGCCCTGTGTAGCTAGCTAGGCTAGTCAATTGTGGTTGTGAAACGTTACTACTATAACGTTAGGCTACAAGGCAAGAACAAGAAGACTCTGGCTTTCAATGTAAGTGAAAAGGCCTGTTTCCTTTTCATACGGCAGAAGACGGAACACTGAAGATGAATCCGCTAACAGCCTAAAGAAATGTAAGGTCAGGGTGCCTCGTCAATCCCTAATTTACCAGGGAGGTAGCCTACTCTTCAGTGTTGGAAGATAGCCACTGCTAGCCATAACTATTGACAAGGGGAGAAGTAAATGATTATAAATCGCCCACATGCGCTGGATCAATCGTCGGCTTGGGGAAAGGAATCGGAAGGTGGTGAGCGCTAAACACTTCCAGGCTGGAGGAAGATGGCGCAGCCCTTCAACTGGAAGTAGTGGTGAGAGGAACGAAACTTCATCGGGGCGCGTTGGATTTACTAAACATCTCGACCCTGATCGAAGGACACATGCAGGCCAAAAAACGGTACTTAATTCTGTTCTCCGCCGGCGCGTGTCTCATTCTGTTGTTGTACTTCGGAGGGGTGCAAGCCCCGCTATTCAGAAGCAACAACCGGCGTGATGACCGCAGCCTCCGTGGGTACCACGGGAGCCTCCAGTGGCCCCACTTCTCGGGACCCCTGCAGCCGTTCAGCCCCTGGGACCAAATGGAGACCGAGGAGTACAACGTTCACATATCGCCACGGCAGAAGAGGGATGTTATTTCGGGAAATTATAATGGGAAACGTTGCCGGATGGACTCCTGCTTTGATTTTTCCTTGTGCAAAACCAACCAATTTAAAGTTTACGTTTACCCGCAGCATAAAGGAGAGAAGATGTCGGAGAGTTATCAGAATATCTTATCCTCCATTGAGGCTTCCAGGTTCTATACGTCTGACCCGGGACAGGCTTGTCTGTTCATCCTGAGTTTGGACACTCTAGACAGGGACACGCTGTCTCCACAGTATGTTCACAACCTCAGAACTAAAGTCCAGAACTTGCATCTGTGGAATAACGGAAAGAACCACCTCATCTTCAACCTCTACTCTGGGACATGGCCCGACTACACGGAAGATCTGGGCTTCGACTTTGCGCAGGCAATGCTAGCCAAGGCAAGTATCAGCACCGAGAACTTCAGACCGAATTTTGACGTCTCCATCCCTCTTTTCGGGAAAGAGCACCCCAGGACTGGAGGGGAGAGGGGCTATTTAAAATACAACGCTATCCCACCTTACAGGAAGTACATGCTTGTGTTCAAGGGGAAACGATACCTCACTGGAATCGGATCAGATACGAGGAATGCGTTACATCATGTCCATAACGCTGAGAACGTGGTGCTGCTCACCACATGTAAACACGGGAAAGACTGGCGGAAGCACCAGGATGCCCGCTGTGACCGTGACAACGCTGAGTATGACAAGTAAGTACATTACTATTGTCATGTCCTGTATCTAGAGGTCTGGCAGTGTGACATCACTCACTGGCCTTGATGTATGGCTGGCGTGGGACACTTCAATGGATCAGTTTTGCCTGGATTTATTAATTCAGTTGATGTTGACACAACCCTCACTAATAAAATTGAATAGCAGTGCTAGTCCCTCCTGTAGCTCAGTTGGTAGAGCATGGCGCTTGCAACGCCAGGGTTGTGGGTTCGTTTCCCACGTGGGGCCAGTATGAATAATGTATGCACTCACTAACTGTAAGTTGCTCTGGATAAGAGCGTCTGCTAAATGACTAAAATGTAAACGTAATGCTACTCTCTGGCTTGTTTAATAGCAGTGATACTCTCCGGCTTGTTTCAGGTCATATTGACAATGAAAATGACAAGAACAGTGTTGAACCAGATGGGTCTAATCTCCAGTCAACATCTAGAATCTCCACCTCTAATGTCTGATGGTGCTGCTAATTTCAGTCACAGTTTGTCTTAAAACTGCATTGTTGGTTAAGGGCTCGTCAGGAAGCATTTCACTGGAAGGTCAACACCTGTTGTATTCGGCGCATGTGGCAAATAACATTTGATTTGATTTGAGTCTGGTGTCAGTCAGTCAGTCAGTCACAGACAGTCAGTCAGTCACAGACAGTCAGACAGTCAGTCAGTCAGTCACAGACAGTCAGTCAGTCAGTCAGTCAGTCACAGACAGTCAGACAGTCAGTCAGTCAGTCACAGACAGTCAGTCAGTCAGTCAGACAGTCAGTCACAGACAGTCAGTCAGTCAGTCAGACAGTCAGACAGTCAGTCAGTCAGTCACAGACAGTCAGACAGTCAGTCAGTCAGTCACAGACAGTCAGACAGTCAGTCAGTCAGTCACAGTCAGTCAGACAGTCAGTCAGTAAGTCACAGTCAGTCAGTCAGTCAGTCAGTCACAGACAGTCAGTCAGTCAGTCACAGACAGTCAGTCAGTCAGACAGTCAGTCAGTCAGTCACAGACAGTCGGTCAGTCAGTCACAGACAGTCGGTCAGTCAGTCAGTCAGTCAGTCACAGACAGTCAGTCAGTCAGTCAGTCAGTCAGTCACAGTCAGTCAGTCAGTCACAGACAGTCAGTCAGACAGTCAGTCAGTCAGTCACAGACAGTCAGTCAGTCAGTCAGTCAGTCACAGACAGTCAGTCAGTCAGTCAGTCAGTCAGTCACAGTCAGTCAGTCAGTCACAGACAGTCAGTCAGACAGTCAGTCAGTCAGTCACAGACAGTCAGTCAGTCAGTCAGTCAGTCAGTCACAGACAGTCAGTCAGTCAGTCAGTCAGTCAGTCAGTCACAGACAGTCAGTCAGTCAGTCAGTCACAGACAGTCAGTCAGTCAGTCACAGACAGTCAGTCAGTCAGACAGTCAGTCAGTCAGTCACAGACAGTCAGTCAGTCAGTCACAGACAGTCAGTCAGTCAGTCAGTCAGTCAGTCAGTCACAGACAGTCAGTCAGTCAGTCAGTCAGTCAGTCACAGTCAGTCAGTCAGTCACAGACAGTCAGTCAGACAGTCAGTCAGTCAGTCACAGACAGTCAGTCAGTCAGTCAGTCAGTCACAGTCAGTCAGTCAGTCACAGACAGTCAGTCAGACAGTCAGTCAGTCAGTCACAGACAGTCAGTCAGTCAGTCACAGACAGTCAGTCAGTCAGACAGTCAGTCAGTCCGTCACAGACAGTCAGTCCGTCAGTCACAGACAGTCAGTCAGTCAGTCAGTCAGTCAGTCGGTCACAGACAGTCAGTCAGTCAGTCAGTCAGTCAGTCTCAGTCAGTCACAGACAGTCAGTCAGACAGTCAGTCAGTCAGTCAGTCACAGACAGTCAGTCAGTCAGTCAGTCACAGACAGTCAGTCAGTCAGTCAGACAGTCAGACAGTCAGTCAGTCAGTCACAGACAGTCAGACAGTCAGTCAGTCAGTCACAGACAGTCAGACAGTCAGTCAGTCAGTCACAGTCAGTCAGTCAGTCAGTCAGTCACAGACAGTCAGTCAGTCAGTCACAGACAGTCAGTCAGTCACAGACAGTCAGTCAGTCACAGACAGTCACAGACAGTCAGTCAGTCAGTCAGTCAGTCAGTCAGTCACAGACAGTCAGACAGTCAGTCAGTCACAGACAGTCAGTCAGTCAGTCAGACAGTCAGTCACAGACAGTCAGTCAGTCAGTCAGACAGTCAGACAGTCAGTCAGTCAGTCACAGACAGTCAGACAGTCAGTCAGTCAGTCACAGACAGTCAGACAGTCAGTCAGTCAGTCACAGTCAGTCAGTCAGTCAGTCAGTCACAGACAGTCAGTCAGTCAGTCACAGACAGTCAGTCAGTCAGTCACAGACAGTCAGTCAGTCAGACAGTCAGTCAGTCAGTCACAGACAGTCAGTCAGTCAGTCACAGACAGTCAGTCAGTCAGTCAGTCAGTCAGTCACAGACAGTCAGTCAGTCGGTCAGTCAGTCAGTCACAGTCAGTCAGTCAGTCACAGACAGTCGTCAGACAGTCAGTCAGTCAGTCACAGACAGTCAGTCAGTCAGTCAGTCAGTCAGTCACAGACAGTCAGTCAGTCAGTCAGTCAGTCAGTCACAGTCAGTCAGTCAGTCACAGACAGTCAGTCAGACAGTCAGTCAGTCAGTCACAGACAGTCAGTCAGTCAGTCAGTCAGTCACAGACAGTCAGTCAGTCAGTCAGTCAGTCAGTCAGTCACAGACAGTCAGTCAGTCAGTCACAGACAGTCAGTCAGTCAGTCACAGACAGTCAGTCAGTCAGACAGTCAGTCAGTCAGTCACAGACAGTCAGTCAGTCAGTCACAGACAGTCAGTCAGTCAGTCAGTCAGTCAGTCAGTCAGTCACAGACAGTCAGTCAGTCAGTCAGTCAGTCAGTCACAGTCAGTCAGTCAGTCACAGACAGTCAGTCAGACAGTCAGTCAGTCAGTCACAGACAGTCAGTCAGTCAGTCAGTCACAGTCAGTCAGTCAGTCACAGACAGTCAGTCAGACAGTCAGTCAGTCAGTCACAGACAGTCAGTCAGTCAGTCACAGACAGTCAGTCAGTCAGACAGTCAGTCAGTCAGTCACAGACAGTCAGTCAGTCAGTCACAGACAGTCAGTCAGTCAGTCAGTCAGTCAGTCACAGACAGTCAGTCAGTCAGTCAGTCAGTCAGTCACAGTCAGTCAGTCAGTCACAGACAGTCAGTCAGACAGTCAGTCAGTCAGTCAGTCACAGACAGTCAGTCAGTCAGTCAGTCAGTCAGTCACAGACAGTCAGTCAGTCAGTCAGTCACAGTCAGTCAGTCAGTCACAGACAGTCAGTCAGACAGTCAGTCAGTCAGTCAGTCAGTCAGTCAGTCAGTCACAGACAGTCAGTCAGTCACAGACAGTCAGTCAGTCAGTCACAGTCAGTCAGTCACAGACAGTCAGTCAGACAGTCAGTCAGTCAGTCAGTCAGTCAGTCAGTCACAGACAGTCAGTCAGTCACAGACAGTCAGTCAGTCAGTCAGTCAGTCAGTCAGTCAGTCAGTCACAGTCAGTCAGTCAGTCACAGACAGTCAGTCAGTCACAGACAGTCAGTCAGACAGTCAGTCAGTCAGTCACAGACAGTCAGTCAGACAGTCAGTCAGTCAGTCAGTCACAGACAGTCAGTCAGACAGTCAGTCAGTCAGTCAGTCACAGACAGTCAGTCAGACAGTCAGTCAGTCAGTCAGTCAGTCACAGACAGTCAGTCAGACAGTCAGTCAGTCAGTCACAGACAGTCAGTCAGACAGTCAGTCAGTCAGTCAGTCACAGACAGTCAGTCACAGACAGTCAGTCAGTCAGTCAGTCAGTCAGTCACAGAGCTACTGCATATTGTTCCTGCTGCTCCGAGGTCAAACCCTTCTGAATAGCCATGTTCAGGAAGCCCAGGTCCCTTCCCTGGCCTTTAAACAGGCTAAATGTGCTGAATAAACAGTTTAGTCAGTGGGCTCCCTGTCCTCCAGACCCTGCAGTACTGTTGTTACTGGTGACTGTCGGCTCAGCTGCCACACATTCATCAGGGCACAATGTTTTGAAACCTCAGCTTTAAAACAAAACAAGCTGACAAGGTCCTGTTAGTCCCTCCCCTGTTTGAGTCTGTTTTCGTTGCGTTTGATGCCTAATGAGCACAGCCCTGCCCTGTGCGTTGGACTGTGGCTCATTGATGGATCAGTGGGGTAGTCTGGGTACAAAGTCCTGGTGACAGCAGGGAAAGCCTCTCTCCTACTGTTGACTCAGTCATTTCCCGGCAGCAGGCCCCACTCTGTGGGTTCGTCCCAAATGGCTCCCTATTTAGTACACTACTTTTGACCAAGGCTCATAGGTCTCTGGCCAAAAGTAGTGCACTATGTAGGGAATAGGGTGCCATTTTGGGATGCAGACCATGGCCCCCTGGAATGCCTCCCGCGTCCTGTTGAAACTTTCTGACTATAGGTGGCGCTGTGGGTGGGGTAGGGGGGGCTTAGAGCTCTCCTACTCCAGCCATTATACATCGGGTTAGGGCCAATAACTAGGGTACGGGCAGGGCTCGGGTATCACTAAATTGATCACTAACATTTTGAAGCTGAGCCATTTGCTCCGCTGCACAGTACAGCCAAAGCTGACTAAGCTCATAACATGGTGTCAGAAGTGATTTTAAACCTCGTCAAATATAAGACGAGAGATTATTTAACAGAAAATAATCATGACAAAGTAGCTAACAGCTGACTGCTCTCATGTCTCTTCATTGAGCAGAGCAGCACAAGCGGATCCGTTGCTATGGATACTCAGATTTTCCTTCCTCATGATGCCATCTATTCTGTGAAGTGCACCAGTCCCTCCTGCAGCAAAGCACCCCCACAGCATGATGCTGCCACCCCCGTGCTTCACGGTTGGGATGGTGTTCTTCAGCTTGCAAGCACCCCATGTTTTTCCTCCAAACATAACGATGGTCATTATGGCCAAACAGTTCTATTTTTGTTTCATCAGACCAGAGGACATTTCTCCAAATAGTACGATCTTTGTCCCCATGTGCAGTTGCAAACCGTAGTCTGGGTTTTTTATGGCGGTTTTGGAGCAGTGGCTTCTTCCTTGCTGAGCGGCCTTTCAGGTCATGTCGATATATGACTCGTTTTACTGTGGATATAGAACAAGTTCAGTGTCTGTGTTCTTTTGCCCATCTTTAATCTTTTCTTTTTATTGGCCAGTCTGAGATATGGCTTTTTCTTTGCAACTCTGCCTAGAAGGTCAGCATCCCGGAGTCGCCTCTTCACTGTTGACGTTGAGACTGGTGTTTTGCAGGTACTATTTAAGGAAGCTGCCAGTTGAGGACCTGTGAGGCGTCTGTTTCTCAAACTAGACACTCTAATGTATTTGTCCTCTTGCTCAGTTGTGCACCGGGGCCTCCCACTCCTCTTTCTATTCTGGTTAGAGACAGTTTGTGCTGTTCAGTGAAGGGAGTAGTACACAGCATTGTACGAGATCTTCAGTTTCTTGGCAATTTCTCGCATGGAATAGCCTTCATTTCTCAGAACAAGAATAGACTGACGAGTTTCAAAAGAAAGTTATTTGTTTCTGGACATTTTGAGCTTGTAATCGAATCCACAATTGCTAATGCTCCAGATACTCAACTAGTCTCAAGAAGGCCAGTTTTATTACTTCTTTAATCAGCACAACAGTTTTCAGCTGTGCTAACATAATTTCTAAAGGGTTTTCTAATGATCAATTAGCCTTTTAAAATGATGAACTTGGATTAGCAAACACAACGTGCCATTGGAACACAGGACTGATGGTGGGTGATAATGGGCCTCTGTACGCCTATGTAGATATTCCATTAAAAATCAGCCGTTTCCAGCTACAATAGCCATTTACAACATTAACAATGTCTACACTGTATTTCTGATCAATTCGATGTTATTTTAATGGACAAAAAAATTGGTTTTCTTTCGAAAACAAGGACATTTCTAAGTGACCCCAAACTTTTGAACGGTAGTGTACATATAAATGCATAAACATACATATATACATATCCTTTTTAAAGATATATTTCCCTTTATTACTTTCCAACCCCACCACCCCTTCCCTACTTGGAGTAAACTAGTGAACAACAACGCTTAGGCCTCTACTTCCAGCTTATACATACTATATTCATTTTATGGACACAGTCAATTTTACAATAATTATATTTTGTTTGTCTTTACTCCTGAACTTCCTCTACCCTCAACCTCTCTGATCATTTTTATGATTTCCATCAGGTTTGCTTCTATATGCCATATCTTTTTAACTGTGCTCTTTCACAAAAGCTCTCAACCTATAACCTATATACTTATTATGGACACAGTATGCTTTACATTAGTTATCTTGTTGTTATTAGTTGTTGTTAGTTGTTATTAGTCCCATCCTTCAGCTCCATTCAACACCTCCCATCTATCTCTTAACACCATCCATATTGGATTTCTATTTGCCATATAGTTTTCAGCTGTACTGTGATGTTTCACAAAAGTTCTGAACCCTTTCTATTCTCATTGTTTCTACAGATTGTAAATTGAAAATAAACATTTTTGCTAAAAGTATTATTATATTATTGATCGATTGACTATGACTTTTCAGATCACCCAGTAGTGCTATCTGCAGGGTTAGCTCCAGGTAAATATTGCAATCCTTCAGCCATTCCTGGACCTGTGTCCAGAAACACGCTGCAAATGGACAGTACCAAAACAAATGATCTGCAGCTCAACTTTACTTTGGCTGTGCAACGAGTCACCACCAGAACCCGTCTGTTTAGTTTGATCCCCAACAGTTCCCTAAACTTAGTTGGCTGCATCTCAATACTCTAAGAAATGGCTCCTTTACCTCCCTTTTCAACTTGGGCTGCAGCTCAGCTTTATCCTGGCAGTGAGTCGCCATCACAACCCTATGGTCTGGTGTGAGCTCCAAATGATAGGCTAAAAAGAGAATCTGCACACTGCAATCTATGCTCTCCTGTGTCTCTATGGGTGACTATTTAAACCACTTAGGCCTTCATTAAGTCTCCTTGGGTTGAGACCCAACAGTTCCCTAAATCCAGAATTGTGTCTCATTCTCAGTTGTCCAAAAAGAAGCTGCTTCCACTTTTTATTTCTTACTTCATCTGCATTGAGGTGCCAGAGTTGGGCAGGTGCCAGAGTTGGGCAGGTGCCAGAGTTGGGCAGGTGCCAGAGTTGGGCAGGTGACAGCAAATCGATCAGTAGGCATCTACCTGTCATCTGTTTCCATGGCAGCTAAGATGCATCTACCTGTCATCTGTTTCCATGGCAGCTAAGATGCATCTACCTGTCATCTGTTTCCATGGCAGCTAAGATGCATCTACCTGTCATCTGTTTCCATGGCAGCTAAGATGCATCTACCTGTCATCTGTTTCCATGGCAGCTAAGATGCATCTACCTGTCATCTGTTTCCAGGGCAGCTAAGATGCATCTACCTGTCATCTGTTTCCGTGGCAGCTAAGATGCGTCTACCTGTCATCTGTTTCCATGGCAGCTAAGATGCATCTACCTGTCATCTGTTTCCATGGCAGCTAAGATGCATCTACCTGTCATCTGTTTCCATGGCAGCTAAGATGATTAAGAGTCAAACTCTAACAAAGGAATGAAACACAGCCGTTATTTGAAGTGTTTCTAAAATCCCCTATGGGGAAATATTAATGGTGGAAAAAACGATTGGAACCATTTCCCTGTTTGACCGCTAGGTTTTATGGGTATTATGACACCTCCACTGTGGGGCTCTATACCTCCACTACCCTGCTGAAGTGAAGTCATCTTAGCCAGAGGCTCTCCATTGGGATAAATGCAGATGCTAAATGACTCCATGTGAAATGCTGCTAGCGCTCACGTTGAAAGAATTTATTAAAGTTTTCTTTTTTTCCCACTCTGGAATCTTTATCCGATGCTTTTTATACATTTATTTATAGATGTACCGTTTCTGTATCCATACTATCGGTACAATATGTTATTTGGGTTCTGGGGAGCTGTAAGCGTATGTGATGCAACTGGGCTTTGGTTTATACATGCCTGGACATGTTACCTGTCTAATCACTTCAAAGTTCTCCCAATCCTCTGTAAGATGTTGTTTCTCAATGGGAATCCTTAAAGCTGGCTCAGGCTAGCGTGCCCTAACCGAAGTCCAGACCGTTTAGCTCTGTGGGGACACACACAGTGGACCTGGAAAGTACTTCATGGGATTAAAGGTTTTCCTTTTTTTTGCACTGACACCACCTCTTCGCCAGAATGACTATTGTAGGCTTACATGTGTTCAGTATAGCTAGGCCCAGATCTGATATCTTGCCAACTCCTATGTCATTGTCACGCCAAACAATGATTGACAGGGAGTTGACGAGAATATCAACAGATTCAGGTCAATGTTCACCCTGCAATGAAGAGGGCAGCAGGTAGCTTAGTGGTTAAGAGCGTTGTGCCAGTAACCGAAAGGTCGCTGGTTCTAATCCCCGAGCCGACTAGGTGAAAAGTCTGTCGATGTGCCCTTAACCCTAATTGCTCCTGTAAGTCGCTCTGGATAAGAGCGTCTGCTAAATGACTAAAATGTAAATGTAAATGTAAGAGGCCTCCATGACGGAGAAATGGTTGGTCAGAAAAGAGTTCTATGACTGAAGTAGCCAATATACCTTGGAGTGACTCTCAGGAGATAGTGTGAGTGAAGGTACTTCATTCCCTTAATATAGAAACAGTCTGAAGTGAAGGTACTTCATTCCCTTAATATAGAAACCATAGTCTGAAGTGAAGGTACTTCATTCCCTTAATATAGAAACCAGTCTGAAGTGAAGGTACTTCATTCGCTTAATATAGAAACAGTCTGAAGTGAAGGTACTTCATTCCCTTAATATAGAAACCATAGTCTGAAGTGAAGGTACTTCATTCCCTTAATATAGAAACAGTCTGAAGTGAAGGTACTTCATTCCCTTAATATAGAAACCATAGTCTGAAGTGAAGGTACTTCATTCCCTTAATATAGAAACAGTCTGAAGTGAAGGTACTTCATTCCCTTAATATAGAAACAGTCTGAAGTGAAGGTACTTCGTTCCCTTAATATAGAAACCATAGTCTGAAGTGAAGGTACTTCATTCCCTTAATATAGAAACAGTCTGAAGTGAAGGTACTTCATTCCCTTAATATAGAAACAGTCTGAAGTGAAGGTACTTCATTCCCTTAATATAGAAACAGTCTGAAGTGAAGGTACTTCATTCCCTTAATATAGAAACAGTCTGAAGTGAAGGTACTTCATTCCCTTAATATAGAAACAGTCTGAAGTGAAGGTACTTCATTCCCTTAATATAGAAACAGTCTGAAGTGAAGGTACTTCATTCCCTTAATATAGAAACAGTCTGAAGTGAAGGTACTTCATTCCCTTAATATAGAAACAGTCTGAAGTGAAGGTACTTCATTCCCTTAATATAGAAACAGTCTGAAGTGAAGGTACTTCATTCCCAGGAGGCTGTATGTGGTAATGAGAACTGTGGACTGACAGACTAGTGGAGCTGCCGAGAGGGCTATAGCGAGCCACACACAGACACACACACAACACACACACAGACACACACACACAGACACACACACACACACACACAGACACACAGACACACACACACACAGACACACACACACACAGACATACACACAACACACAACACACACACACAACACACATACAACACACACAGACACACAGACACAACACACACACACACACACACACACACAACACACATACAACACACACAGACACACAACACACATACATACACACAACACACAGACATACACCCAGACACAACACACACACACACACACATACACACAGACACAACACACAGACACAACATACATACATACACACAACACACAGACATACACACAACACATACACACATACACACAACACACAGACACACATACACACAACACACAGACATGCATACACACACACACACACACATGACATTCCTCTGGGGAAGTGATGAGCATTGCATACACTATGCAAGGGATAGGTGCCATTTGGGACGCTAAACTGCCCAGTCTAAAAAGCATCCAATGGAGGGAATAGGGCTGTAGATACTGTATCTGGAACAGAACAGAGCACCTGTACCAATGAAATTACGATGGACATGAGCAAAAAACGAGTTCTCTGGGGACGTTTGCTGTCTACCATTCAACTGTCTGAGCGCTCTCCTTTCATTCCTCTGGACACAGTCTCTCTCCTCACACAGAGACTGATGTTAGGCTACACGGACAGACGGACAGACGGAGAGCCCTGACATCCCTCTGGACACAGTCTCTCTCCTCACACAGAGACTGATGTTAGGCCGCGGACGGACGGACGGACGGACGGACAGAGAGCCCTGACATTCCTCTGGGGAAGTGATGAGCATTGCATATCCACCACATATTGAGTTTCACATCTACATTTTCAAACAGCCTGACAGTGGGCTGGCAGGGGGGGGTAAGCTAGGAATTGGTGGAAAGTTAGGTCAGATCAATTATCCTCTTTCTGACAGTTATCTGATGCAGAAGATACTTGGAACTAGAAAAACGGTTTGGTACTAGGATTTTTTTGTTTCGGTACTTCTGTCCATTACAGGCGAGAACACTTTACAATGCAAGAAGATACTGGTAACTTGCAGCTTTGTAGGCTGATTTCACTTGTTAACTTACAGTTGAAGCTGAAATAAATTCACTACTCAGTATCTTGTTTGTGATAATATGCTAACCATAATGCAAAAATATTGCTGATTTTTAAAGCTGATTGTCACCAAAAAAAGCATCCCATTGGTTCCGAACTAGCTAGCTGGCACCCAGTGTCCTTTTGCTAACGCCTGCCGAACACCTGCCCTCGCTGTCGTTAACAGAACTGTGGGAAAACGGTGCCCGACAGGTGGCGTCGAAATACACTCTACCGGTGTGCTAGCTAGCTACCAATCCCGCCTTCTGTGTACCTTTTTTAGTCCTAGTTAGCTAACTAGCTAGCTAGCACACAGTGTCCTTCGCTCCCACTTGCCGAACAACTGGCCTCGCCGTCGTTAACAGAACTACAGGAAAACAGTGCCCGACAGGTTGGGGTGGAGGACACCGGGTTGGGGTGGAGGACACCGTCTACTGGTATCCTAGGTATCATTAGCCAGCTAGCTACCAATCCCGCCTGCTGTGTACTGGAGTCCTAGCTAGCTAGCTACCTATCCCGCCTGCTGTGTACTGGAGTCCTAGCTAGCTAGCTACCAATCCCGCCTGCTGTGTACTGGAGTCCTAGCTAGCTAGCTACCAATCCCGCCTGCTGTGTACTGGAGTCCTAGCTAGCTAGCTACCAATCCCGCCTGCTGTGTACTGGAGTCCTAGCTAGCTAGCTACCAATCCCGCCTGCTGTGTACTGGAGTCCTAGCTAGCTAGCTACCTATCCCGCCTGCTGTGTACTGGAGTCCTAGCTAGCTAGCTAGCTACTGGTGTAGTCGCCCCCCGCGTCTTCTGTGGGTTTTATCGGCGGTTGGCATCCACCGTTATGGTGCATTACTGCCACCTAATGTACTGGAGAGCTCCCACCGGTGTACCGTAGTCCTAGCTGAAGAATGGACCTATAGAAGTATATGTTTGGCTCACATCAACAGCATAATCCCAGAAACCCTAGACCCACTCCAATTTGCATACCGCCCCAACAGATCCACAGATGATGCAATCTCTATCGCACTCCACACTACCCTTTCCCACCTGGACAAGAGGAACACCTACGTGAGAATGCTATTCATTGACTACAGCTCAGCATTCAACACCATAGTGCCCTCTAAGCTCATCACTAAGCTAAGAATCCTGGGACTAAACACCTCCCTCTGCAACTGGATCCTGGACTTCCTGACGGGCCGCCCCCAGGTGGTAAGGGTAGGTAACAACACATCTGCCACACTGATCCTCAACACGGGGGCCCCTCAGGGGTGCGTGCTCAGTCCCCCTCCTGTACTCTCTGTTCACCCATGACTGCATGGCCAGGCACGACTCCAACACCATCATTAAGTTTGCCGACGACACAACAGTGGTAGGCCTGATCACCGACAACGATGAGACAGCCTATAGGGGAGGAGGTCAGAGATCTGGCCGTGTGGTGCCAGGACAACAACCTCTCCCTCAACGTGACCAAGACAAAGGAGATGATTGTGGACTACAGGAAAAAAAAGAGGACTGAGCACGCCCCCATTCTCATCGATGGGGCTGTAGTGGAACAGGTTGAGAGCTTCAAGTTCCTTGGTGTCCACATCACCAACGAACTATCATGGTCCAAACACACCAAGACAGTCGTGAAGAGGGCACGACAAAGCCTATTCCCCCTCAGGAGACTAAAAAGATTTGGCATGGGTCCTCAGATCCTCAAAAATTCTACAGCTGCACCATCGAGAGCATCCTGACTGGTTGCATCACCGCCTGGTATGGCAACTGCTTGGCCTCTGACCGCAAGGCACTACAGAGGGTAGTGCGTACGGCCCAGTACATCACTGGGGCCAAGCTTCCTGCCATCCAGGACCTCTATACCAGGCGGTGTCAGAGGAAGGCCCTCAAAATTGTCAAAGACTCCAGCCACCCTAGTCATAGACTGTTCTCTCTGCTACCGCACGGCAAGCGGTACCGGAGTGCCAAGTCTAGGTCCAAAAGACTTCTCAACAGCTTCTACCCCCAAGCCATAAGACTCCTGAACAGCTAATCATGGCTACCCGGACTATTTGCACTGCCCCCCCACCCCATCCTTTTTACGCTGCTGCTACTCTGTTAAGTATTTATGCATAGTCACTTTAACTCTACCCACATGTACATATTACCTCAACTACCTCAACTAGCCGGTGCCCCCGCACATTGACTCTGCAACGGTACCCCCCTGTATATATAGCCTCCCTACTGTCACTTTATTTTACTTCTGCTCTTTTTTTCCTCAACACTTTTTTTGTTGTTGTTTTATTCTTACTTTTTTTGTTTAAAATAAATGCACTGTTGGTTAAGGGCTGTAAGTAAGCATTTCACTGTAATGTCTGCACCTGTTGTATTCGGCGCATGTGACCAATAAAATTTGATTTGATTTGATTTAATGAGGGGTGCAGCACCGGTACCAGTATCACAAAAATATTTTTTTACATGGCAAAAATTTCACCACGAAGTAGACCAAACTCTTTGGTCCTTTCAAAACCTGCTGTATGTAACATATGGTGTGCTATAGCTTGGAAAATAAACATGTGACTCTGGATGACAGCATAATGATGTTTGTTTCCAACATTAGGGCTGTTTTTTCTAAAGAAGTAAAATCCACTTTTGTTTTGTTTCCTTGCCACGATACTAACGAGTATCGCAATACTGGGATCGTCCCGGCCGTACTTCTCTCCCAGTCAAGATCATCTTTGCTCGAGCCTCGAACTGACTGTGTGTATGTGAATGGTATTGAGTTTCGTGATACTAAACCTGGTATCGATGTCAAAATTCTGGTATTGTGACAACACTAGCAACAAGATCCTATCAAGCCTGCTTTTCTCCCCGTCTGCCTGCTCCAATGCCCACAGTTACCTGTAGTTGCTCAGCGGCGGCATGTTGTTAGCACTGCTCTGCTTGGAAGCCAGGAACAATCCCTGCAGCTACCCCAACCCTGCCTTTCTATTGGTCTGTCTGCATTCATGCTTGACTACCTTTCTTCCCATCTGCCTGCCTTTTCCCCCCCATATGTCTGCCTTTACCCCCGTCTATCCCGTCTGCCTTTCTCCCCGTCTATCCCGTCTGCCTTTCTCCCCGTCTATCCCGTCTGCCTTTCTCCCCGTCTATCCCGTCTGCCTTTCTCCCCGTCTATCCCGTCTGCCTTTCTCCCCGTCTATCCCGTCTGCCTTTCTCCCCGTCTATCCCGTCTGCCTTTCTCCCCGTCTATCCCGTCTGCCTTTTCTCCCCGTCTATCCCGTCTGCCTTTCTCCCCGTCTGCCTTTCTCCCCGTCTATCCCGTCTGCCTTTCTCCCCGTCTATCCCGTCTGCCTTTCTCCCCGTCTATCCCGTCTGCCTTTCTCCCCGTCTATCCCGTCTGCCTTTCTCCCCGTCTGTCCCGTCTGCCTTTTCTCCCCATCTATCCCGTCTGCCTTTACCCCCGTCTATCCCGTCTGCCTTTTCTCCCCGTCTATCCCGTCTGCCTTTCTCCCCGTCTATCCCGTCTGCCTTTCTCCCCGTCTATCCCGTCTGCCTTTTCTCCCCGTCTATCCCGTCTGCCTTTCTCCCCGTCTGCCTTTCTCCCCGTCTATCCCGTCTGCCTTTCTCCCCGTCTATCCCGTCTGCCTTTCTCCCCGTCTATCCTGTCTGCCTTTCCCCCCGTCTATCCCGTCTGCCTTTCTCCCCGTCTATCCCGTCTGCCTTTACCCCCGTCTATCCCGTCTGCCTTTCTCCCCGTCTATCCCGTCTGCCTTTCTCCCCGTCTATCCCGTCTGCCTTTCTCCCCGTCTATCCCGTCTGCCTTTCTCCCCGTCTATCCCGTCTGCCTTTCTCCCCGTCTATCCCGTCTGCCTTTCCCCCCGTCTATCCCGTCTGCCTTTCTCCCCGTCTATCCCGTCTGCCTTTCTCCCCCGTCTATCCCGTCTGCCTTTCTCCCCGTCTATCCCGTCTGCCTTTCTCCCTGTCCACCCGTCTGCCCTCTGCCCGCTCCACTGCCCACCATTGCCCAGCTCTATCCAGAGGGGGTTGGTTGGAGAGTGAACAGGTTGGCCTGCAGTAACACATCATCAGGGCTTAGTTTAGCCAATGCCCAGGATTAAACTTCTCCTCTATAAATACTTCTACCAGACTAACGTCATTCAATGGCCTCTCTCTCTCTCTCTGTCTCTCTGTCTCTCTGTCTCTCTGTCTCTCTGTCTCTCTGTCTCTCTGTCTCTCTCTCTCTCTGTCTCTCTGTCTCTCTGTCTCTCTGTCTCTCTGTCTCTGTCTCTGTCTCTCTCTCTCTCTCTCTCTCTCTCTCTCTCTGTCTCGCTCTGTCTCGCTCTGTCTCGCTCTGTCTCTCTCTCTGTCTCTGTCTCTGTCTCTGTCTCTCTCTGTCTCTGTCTCTCTCTCTGTCTCTCCCTCTCTGTCTCTCTCTCTCTCTCTCTGTCTCTCTCTCTCTCTCTATGTGTCTCTTCAGTCAGTCTCGCTGCGTCTCTCTCTCGCTTGGCACTGCCTCTTAATTGGAACCATGCTGGCAGCTTTCAGTTTCAGGTTAAACATTTTATCTCCTCAGCCTCCTGGCATGACGTTCCCTTTCTCTGGGCTCACAGTATCTACAGTATCTACATGGTGGTAACTGGTGACTTGTATCTACAGTATCTTCATGGTGGTAACTGGTGACTTGTATCTACATGGTGGTAACTGGTGACTGGTATCTACATGGTGGTGACTGGTATCTGCATGGTGGTAACTGGTGACTGGTATCTACATGGTGGTAACTGGTGACTTGTATCTACATGGTGGTAACTGGTGACTTGTATCTACATGGTGGTAACTGGTGACTTGTATCTACATGGTGGTAACTGGTGACTTGTATCTACATGGTGGTAACTGGTGACTTGTATCTACATGGTGGTAACTGGTGACTGGTATCTACATGGTGGTGACTGGTATCTACATGGTGGTAACTGGTGACTTGTATCTACATGGTGGTAACTGGTGACTTGTATCTACATGGTGGTAACTGGTGACTTGTATCTACATGGTGGTAACTGGTGACTTGTATCTACATGGTGGTGACTGGTATCTACATGGTGGTAACTGGTGACTGGTATCTACATGGTGGTAACTGGTGACTTGTATCTACATGGTGGTAACTGGTGACTGGTATCTACATGGTGGTAACTGGTGACTGGTATCTACATGGTGGTAACTGGTGACTGGTATCTACATGGTGGTAACTGGTGACTGGTATCTACATGGTGGTAACTGGTGACTGGTATCTACATGGTGGTAACTGGTGACTGGTATCTACATGGTGGTAACTGGTGACTTGTATCTACATGGTGGTAACTGGTGACTTGTATCTACATGGTGTGACTGGTATCTACATGGTGGTAACTGGTGACTGGTATCTACATGGTGGTAACTGGTGACTTGTATCTACATGGTGGTAACTGGTGACTGGTATCTACATGGTGGTAACTGGTGACTGGTATCTACATGGTGGTAACTGGTGACTTGTATCTACATGGTGGTGACTGGTATCTACATGGTGGTGACTGGTGACTTGTATCTACATGGTGGTAACTGGTGACTGGTATCTACATGGTGGTAACTGGTGACTGGTATCTACATGGTGGTAACTGGTGACTGGTATCTACATGGTGGTAACTGGTGACTGGTATCTACATGGTGGTAACTGGTGACTGGTATCTACATGGTGGTGACTGGTGACTGGTATCTACATGGTGGTAACTGGTGACTGGTATCTACATGGTGGTAACTGGTGACTGGTATCTACATGGTGGTAACTGGTGACTTGTGTCTACATGGTGGTAACTGGTGACTGGTATCTACATGGTGGTAACTGGTGACTTGTATCTACATGGTGGTAACTGGTGACTGGTATCTACATGGTGGTAACTGGTGACTTGTGTCTACATGGTGGTAACTGGTGACTGGTATCTACATGGTGGTAACTGGTGACTGGTATCTACATGGTGGTGACTGGTGACTTGTGTCTACATGGTGGTAACTGGTGACTGGTATCTACATGGTGGTAACTGGTGACTGGTATCTACATGGTGGTAACTGGTGACTGGTATCTACATGGTGGTAACTGGTGACTTGTATCTACATGGTGGTAACTGGTGACTTGTATCTACATGGTGGTAACTGGTGACTGGTATCTACATGGTGGTAACTGGTGACTTGTATCTACATGGTGGTGACTGGTATCTACATGGTGGTAACTGGTGACTGGTATCTACATGGTGGTAACTGGTGACTTGTATCTACATGGTGGTAACTGGTGACTGGTATCTACATGGTGGTGACTGGTGACTGGTATCTACATGGTGGTGACTGGTGACTGGTATCTACATGGTGGTAACTGGTGACTGGTATCTACATGGTGGTAACTGGTGACTGGTATCTACATGGTGGTAACTGGTGACTGGTATCTACATGGTGGTGACTGGTGACTGGTATCTACATGGTGGTAACTGGTGACTGGTATCTACATGGTGGTAACTGGTGACTGGTATCTACATGGTGGTAACTGGTGACTGGTATCTACATGGTGGTGACTGGTGACTTGTGTCTACATGGTGGTAACTGGTGACTTGTATCTACATGGTGGTGACTGGTATCTACATGGTGGTAACTGGTGACTTGTATCTACATGGTGGTAACTGGTGACTGGTATCTACATGGTGGTGACTGGTATCTACATGGTGGTAACTGGTGACTTGTATCTACATGGTGGTAACTGGTGACTGGTATCTACATGGTGGTAACTGGTGACTTGTATCTACATGGTGGTAACTGGTGACTGGTATCTACATGGTGGTAACTGGTGACTTGTATCTACATGGTGGTAACTGGTGACTGGTATCTACATGGTGGTAACTGGTGACTGGTATCTACATGGTGGTAACTGGTGACTTGTGTCTACATGGTGGTAACTGGTGACTTGTGTCTACATGGTGGTAACTGGTGACTGGTATCTACATGGTGGTAACTGGTGACTTGTATCTACATGGTGGTAACTGGTGACTGGTATCTACATGGTGGTAACTGGTGACTGGTATCTACATGGTGGTAACTGGTGACTTGTGTCTACATGGTGGTAACTGGTGACTTGTGTCTACATGGTGGTAACTGGTGACTGGTATCTACATGGTGGTAACTGGTGACTTGTATCTACATGGTGGTAACTGGTGACTGGTATCTACATGGTGGTAACTGGTGACTGGTATCTACATGGTGGTAACTGGTGACTTGTGTCTACATGGTGGTAACTGGTGACTGGTATCTACATGGTGGTAACTGGTGACTGGTATCTACATGGTGGTAACTGGTGACTGGTATCTACATGGTGGTAACTGGTGACTGGTATCTACATGGTGGTAACTGGTGACTGGTATCTACATGGTGGTAACTGGTGACTGGTATCTACATGGTGGTAACTGGTGACTGGTATCTACATGGTGGTAACTGGTGACTTGTATCTACATGGTGGTAACTGGTGACTGGTATCTACATGGTGGTGACTGGTATCTACATGGTGGTAACTGGTGACTGGTATCTACATGGTGGTAACTGGTGACTGGTATCTACATGGTGGTAACTGGTGACTTGTATCTACAGTATCTTCATGGTGGTAACTGGTGACTGGTATCTACATGGTGGTAACTGGTGACTTGTATCTACATGGTGGTAACTGGTGACTGGTATCTACATGGTGGTAACTGGTGACTGGTATCTACATGGTGGTAACTGGTGACTGGTATCTACATGGTGGTAACTGGTGACTGGTATCTACATGGTGGTAACTGGTGACTGGTATCTACATGGTGGTAACTGGTGACTTGTATCTACATGGTGGTAACTGGTGACTGGTATCTACATGGTGGTGACTGGTATCTACATGGTGGTAACTGGTGACTTGTATCTACATGGTGGTAACTGGTGACTGGTATCTACATGGTGGTGACTGGTATCTACATGGTGGTAACTGGTGACTGGTATCTACATGGTGGTAACTGGTGACTTGTATCTACATGGTGGTAACTGGTGACTGGTATCTACATGGTGGTAACTGGTGACTTGTATCTACATGGTGGTAACTGGTGACTGGTATCTACATGGTGGTAACTGGTGACTTGTATCTACATGGTGGTGACTGGTGACTGGTATCTACATGGTGGTAACTGGTGACTGGTATCTACATGGTGGTAACTGGTGACTTGTATCTACATGGTGGTAACTGGTGACTTGTATCTACATGGTGGTAACTGGTGACTGGTATCTACATGGTGGTAACTGGTGACTGGTATCTACATGGTGGTAACTGGTGACTTGTATCTACATGGTGGTAACTGGTGACTGGTATCTACATGGTGGTGACTGGTATCTACATGGTGGTAACTGGTGACTTGTATCTACATGGTGGTAACTGGTGACTGGTATCTACATGGTGGTAACTGGTGACTTGTATCTACATGGTGGTAACTGGTGACTGGTATCTACATGGTGGTAACTGGTGACTGGTATCTACATGGTGGTAACTGGTGACTGGTATCTACATGGTGGTAACTGGTGACTGGTATCTACATGGTGGTAACTGGTGACTTGTATCTACATGGTGGTAACTGGTGACTGGTATCTACATGGTGGTAACTGGTGACTTGTATCTACATGGTGGTAACTGGTGACTGGTATCTACATGGTGGTAACTGGTGACTGGTATCTACATGGTGGTAACTGGTGACTGGTATCTACATGGTGGTAACTGGTGACTTGTATCTACATGGTGGTGACTGGTGACTGGTATCTACATGGTGGTAACTGGTGACTTGTATCTACATGGTGGTAACTGGTGACTGGTATCTACATGGTGGTGACTGGTATCTACATGGTGGTAACTGGTGACTTGTATCTACATGGTGGTAACTGGTGACTGGTATCTACATGGTGGTAACTGGTGACTGGTATCTACATGGTGGTAACTGGTGACTGGTATCTACATGGTGGTAACTGGTGACTGGTATCTACATGGTGGTAACTGGTGACTTGTATCTACATGGTGGTAACTGGTGACTGGTATCTACATGGTGGTGACTGGTGACTGGTATCTACATGGTGGTAACTGGTGACTGGTATCTACATGGTGGTAACTGGTGACTGGTATCTACATGGTGGTGACTGGTATCTACATGGTGGTAACTGGTGACTTGTGTCTACATGGTGGTAACTGGTGACTGGTATCTACATGGTGGTAACTGGTGACTGGTATCTACATGGTGGTAACTGGTGACTGGTATCTACATGGTGGTAACTGGTGACTGGTATCTACATGGTGGTAACTGGTGACTGGTATCTACATGATGGTAACTGGTGACTGGTATCTACATGGTGGTAACTGGTGACTGGTATCTACATGGTGGTAACTGGTGACTGGTATCTACATGGTGGTAACTGGTGACTTGTATCTACATGGTGGTAACTGGTGACTTGTATCTACATGGTGGTAACTGGTGACTTGTATCTACATGGTGGTGACTGGTATCTACATGGTGGTAACTGGTGACTGGTATCTACATGGTGGTAACTGGTGACTGGTATCTACATGGTGGTAACTGGTGACTGGTATCTACATGGTGGTAACTGGTGACTTGTATCTACATGGTGGTAACTGGTGACTTGTATCTACATGGTGGTAACTGGTGACTTGTATCTACATGGTGGTAACTGGTGACTTGTATCTACATGGTGGTAACTGGTGACTTGTATCTACATGGTGGTAACTGGTGACTGGTATCTACATGGTGGTAACTGGTGACTTGTATCTACATGGTGGTAACTGGTGACTGGTATCTACATGGTGGTAACTGGTGACTTGTGTCTACATGGTGGTAACTGGTGACTTGTGTCTACATGGTGGTAACTGGTGACTTGTATCTACATGGTGGTGACTGGTATCTACATGGTGGTAACTGGTGACTGGTATCTACATGGTGGTAACTGGTGACTGGTATCTACATGGTGGTAACTGGTGACTGGTATCTACATGGTGGTAACTGGTGACTTGTATCTACATGGTGGTAACTGGTGACTTGTATCTACATGGTGGTGACTGGTATCTACATGGTGGTAACTGGTGACTGGTATCTACATGGTGGTAACTGGTGACTTGTATCTACATGGTGGTAACTGGTGACTGGTATCTACATGGTGGTAACTGGTGACTGGTATCTACATGGTGGTAACTGGTGACTGGTATCTACATGGTGGTAACTGGTGACTGGTATCTACATGGTGGTAACTGGTGACTGGTATCTACATGGTGGTAACTGGTGACTTGTATCTACATGGTGGTGACTGGTGACTTGTATCTACATGGTGGTAACTGGTGACTGGTATCTACATGGTGGTAACTGGTGACTTGTATCTACATGGTGGTAACTGGTGACTGGTATCTACATGGTGGTAACTGGTGACTGGTATCTACATGGTGGTAACTGGTGACTTGTATCTACATGGTGGTAACTGGTGACTGGTATCTACATGGTGGTAACTGGTGACTGGTATCTACATGGTGGTAACTGGTGACTTGTATCTACATGGTGGTGACTGGTATCTACATGGTGGTAACTGGTGACTGGTATCTACATGGTGGTGACTGGTGACTTGTATCTACATGGTGGTAACTGGTGACTGGTATCTACATGGTGGTGACTGGTATCTACATGGTGGTAACTGGTGACTTGTATCTACATGGTGGTAACTGGTGACTGGTATCTACATGGTGGTAACTGGTGACTTGTATCTACATGGTGGTAACTGGTGACTGGTATCTACATGGTGGTAACTGGTGACTTGTATCTACATGGTGGTAACTGGTGACTTGTAGGTGTGAGAGGATTGGACCATATCCTACAATAGTGTATGTAAGGAGCAATAGTTTCTATAAAGTCAGAATGAAGAGACAGGTCACGCTGAGTCTCTCTGTACACAGTGGTAAACTATTGACCTGTAGCTGAGGGAGAAAGCAGAGACAGTACACGCTGAGTCTCTCTGGACACAGGGGTAAACTATTGACCTGTAGCTGAGGGAGAAAGCAGAGACAGTACACACTGAGTCTCTCTGTACACAGGGGTAAACTATTGACCTGTAGCTGAGGGAGAAAGCAGAGACAGTACACGCTGAGTCTCTCTGTACACAGGGGTAAACTATTGACCTGTAGCTGAGGGAGAAAGCAGAGACAGGTCACGCTGAGTCTCTCTGGACACAGGGGTAAACTATTGACCTGTAGCTGAGGGAGAAAGCAGAGACAGTACACGCTGAGTCTCTCTGTACACAGGGGTAAACTATTGACCTGTAGCTGAGGGAGAAAGCAGAGACAGGTCACGCTGAGTCTCTCTGTACACAGTGGTAAACTATTGACCTGTAGCTGAGGGAGAAAGCAGAGACAGTACACGCTGAGTCTCTCTGTACACAGGGGTAAACTATTGACCTGTAGCTGAGGGAGAAAGCAGAGACAGGTCATGCTGAGTCTCTCTGGACACAGGGGTAAACTATTGACCTGTAGCTGAGGGAGAAAGCAGAGACAGTACACGCTGAGTCTCTCTGTACACAGGGGTAAACTATTGACCTGTAGCTGAGGGAGAAAGCAGAGACAGTACACGCTGAGTCGTGACTCACTCCGCCAGGTGGTGCAGACAACAGGCTGTCTCAAACTAATGACGATGGACAGCAGGGAGCCGTTGGGGAAATTAGCCAGAACAACAGATATTTAGCTTTCTCATTTAGTTAATCATCTCTAATTTAGCTTTCTGATGGCGAAGTGATTCTTTGGAGAGGCAGTAGCTACTAGCTTATCACCCTATGGAGCTCTGGGGCATTCCGTCTTGTGAATATTTCTCAGATGTGGTTTTTCCATGTTGACCGACCATGCTAATCTGTCCAGAGGTTTTATGTGATATTTGTTAACGTGTTTGATTAGAGACCTGCCTCTTTCCCCAATAAAACTACATTTTAATGAGATGGAAAATAAATCTCCTGTGTTTCCTTCCCCTCCAGAGGACTGGGCTTTCCCTGTGTGTTTATGATTCATCAAATCAAATTTTATTGTTCACATATTTAGCAGATGTTATAGCGGATGCAGTGAAATGCTTGTGAAATTCATGTATATTAAGCTTTGCAGGGTCCTTTTTAACAACATGTAAACCTGTTTTAATGTTTAATGGTCTTATCAAAATATACTGTAGACAACTGTAATGCAGACCCAAGATTATGGCTAATGCAAAGGATCGTGTCTTTCTTGGCTCACTCTGGACAAGATGAATGAAAGGGGATATCCCATGTACCCACACACTGCAGTTTCATGTCTGAAGTCCTTTTGATAATCTATGGTGTTACATATAGCCTAGGCCTAGACACATTGAACCCTTCCCATATAGGCTAGTCATACTGACAATCAGGCCATCGTTCCCTGAATGTTTAACTAGGGACTTCAATAATGAGGGACTTCAATGCATCCTCAAACATCTGGCATTACATCACCAGACATTGGCTGTAAATATCCAGTCTCGTTTTAGAGAGGTCTTATAGAGTGTCATGTTGTTTGGTGTCGGTAAATATCCAGTCTCGTTTTAGAGAGGTCTCATAGAGTGTCATGTTGTTTTGGTGTCGGTAAATATCCAGTCTCGTTTTAGAGAGGTCTTATGGAGTGTCATGTTGTTTGGTGTCGGTAAATATCCAGTCTCGTTTTAGAGAGGTCTCATAGAGTGTCATGTAGTCTTTAAGCTACTGGGCTTGTTGAGTCCATGCTGGGAAGTATTCCGTTCTCCACAGGGTCAGTCTCCAATAGCTGAACCAACTGATCTGACACCGCTTCATGTTACATCTGGAGGAGAAGTGTCAGATTTGTTGGGATCTCTGAAGGAATGGCTTGGATTTGGATCACTATTGAAAGACTAAGCCAATAAGTGAAGAGACTGGCCCCCCTGTATTGGGCCTATAGCTCCATTTAGGGCTGGGTGGTACACCGTATTTTACCATATACCGGTATTGATGCACGGACCGGTTTGGGTTTTTACTTTACCTTCTATAACGGCTTTTGAATGTTTTTGGTTTATTAAATGTGATACGCAGTGGGTAACATCATTTTTATAGTTTACTTGGCTACTTGAGTCATCTCTCTCGCTCTCGCTCTCTCTCTGCCGCTTCCCACACAGAGCTTGGCATTCAGGCCAAAGAGTTCAATCTTGGTTTCATCAGACCAGAGACTCTTGTTTCTCATGGTCTGAGAGTCTTCAGGTGCCTTTTGGCAAACTCCAAGCGGGCTGTCATGTGCCTTTTACTGAGGAGTGGCGTCCGTCTGGCCACTCTACCATAAAGGCCTGATTGGTGGAGTGCTGCAGAGATGGTTGTCCTTCTGGAAGGTTCTCCCATCTCCACAGAGGAACTCTGGAGCTCTGTCAGAGTGACCATCAGGTTCTTGGTCACCTCCCTGACCAAGGCCCTTCTTCCCCGATTGCTCAGTTTGGCCAGGTGGCCAGCTCTAGGAAGAGTCTTGGTGGTTCAAAACTTCTTCCTTTCAAGAATGATGGAGGCCACTGTGTTCTTGGGGACCTTCAATGCTGCAGACATTTTTTGGTACCCTTCCCCAGATCTGTGCCTCGACACAATCCTGTCTCGGAGCTCTACAGACAATTCCTTCGACCTCGTGGCTTGGTTTTTGCTCTGACATGCACTGTCAACTGTGGGATCTTATATAGACAGGTGTGTGCCTTTCCAAATCATGTCCAATGAATTTAATTTACCACAGGTGGACTCATATCAAGTTGTAGAAACATCTCAAGGATGGTCAATGGAAACATGATGCACCTGAGCTCCATTTCGAATCTCATAGAAAAGGGTCTGAATATGTATGTAGATAAGGTATTTCTGTTTTTTTTTATTTTTTATAAATTTGCAAACATTTCTAAACCTGTTTTCACTTTGTCATTATGGGATGTTGTGTGTAGATTGAGGATGTTTATTTATTTAATCCATGTCAGAATAAGGCTGTAACGTAACAAAGTGAAAACGTCAAGGGGTCTGAATACTTTCTGAATGCACTGTATGTGTTGCCACCCTAGGGTCACACGCTACTCATAAAGCTAATGTAGAACTTTTATTATTCAAAAACATAAAATACTGTCATACCGTCCATTTTATATATATATATATTTTTAAACTACTGTGATATGATATGTTGATCATATCACCCAGCCCTAGCTCTGTTTCCACCCCCCCACACTGTGGCTGTCTCTGACAGGATGCTCCGGCTGACTACGGGGAGGCAGGGCATGCTCGCTAACAGCCAGGACTACAGTTAAGACCCAGGACACTGAAAATGCTCTGAAAGTCAATAATGGGTTCAACCTCTAATCATCTCTAGAGACCTCTTTAGGTCAGACATGCACATCCTAGTTGTAGGAAACTGTTAAGGTGGATAGGACCTGGTTTGAGGCTCTAGACTTGGTGATCATTTTCCATAGTTGGTGTATTATACCTGAAATTCTTAGAAAGATCTTTCTCAAGAAACAGAATGTGGGCCTCTTCACGCCCGAGGAGGGAAAAGCTGAGCTAGTAGAATTTAGATCCGTCCTGTGGATGCAAGCTCTGCACCCCCTACCATCGTCCATCACAATAAGGCAATGTGTTGAACTATCCTAGTACTTAAACACAACCATCAGCAACTAGCCAAACTACTGCAGTAGTACTTAATATACACAACCATCAGCAACTAGCCTAACTACTGCAGTAGTACTTAATATACACAACCATCAGCAACTAACCTAACTACTGCACTAGTACTTAATATACACAACCATCAGCAACTAGCCTAACTACTGCACTAGTACTTAATATACACAACCATCAGCAACTAGCCTAACTACTGCAGTAGTACTTAATATACACAACCATCAGCAACTAGCCTAACTACTGCAGTAGTACTTAATATACACAACCATCAGCAACTAGCCTAACTACTGCACTAGTACTTAATATACACAACCATCAGCAACTAGCCTAACTACTGCACTAGTACTTAATATACACAACCATCAGCAACTAGCCTAACTACTGCAGTAGTACTTAATATACACAACCATCAGCAACTAGCCTAACTACTGCACTAGTACTTAATATACACAACCACCAGCAACTAGCCTAACTACTGCAGTAGTACTTAATATACACAACCATCAGCAACTAGCCTAACTACTGCAGTAGTACTTAATATACACAACCATCAGCAACTAGCCTAACTACTGCAGTAGTACTTAATATACACAACTACCAGCAACTAGCCTAACTACTGCAGTAGTACTTAATATACACAACCATCAGCAACTAGCCTAACTACTGCAGTAGTACTTAATATACACAACCATCAGCAACTAGCCTAACTACTGCAGTAGTACTTAATATACACAACCATCAGCAACTAGCCTAACTACTGCAGTAGTACTTAATATACACAACCACCAGCAACTAGCCTAACTACTGCAGTAGTACTTAATATACACAACCATCAGCAACTAGCCTAACTACTGCAGTAGTACTTAATATACACAACCACCAGCAACTAGCCTAACTACTGCAGTAGTACTTAATATACACAACCATCAGCAACTAGCCTAACTACTGCAGTAGTACTTAATATACACAACCACCAGCAACTAGCCTAACTACTGCAGTAGTACTTAATATACACAACCATCAGCAACTAGCCTAACTACTGCAGTAGTACTTAATATACACAACTACCAGCAACTAGCCTAACTACTGCAGTAGTACTTAATATACACAACCATCAGCAACTAGCCTAACTACTGCAGTAGTACTTAATATATACAACCACCAGCAACTAGCCTAACTACTGCAGTAGTACTTAATATATACAACCATCAGCAACTAGCCTAACTACTGCAGTAGTACTTAATATACACAACCATCAGCAACTAGCCTAACTACTGCAGTAGTACTTAATATACACAACCATCATTAAACCAGCGCAGGTCCATCTTTAGGCCCAACCCATTTCTCTGTAGAGGGAGGAGCCAATGTTTAGCTTTTTTGCTTATACACACACATGTTTCAGACAGTGAACCATCTGACCGGTTTCTGAGGATTTAGTGTTTTTGGTATGCTACTAATTTCATACCTTTTGTTGGTTTTTTTCCACTGTCATTTGTCCTCATTGTCTCTGACTAAATTTGCTTTTTGACTTCCTGAGCATGGATTTGGCCGCAGCGAACAGTCCAAAGGGGGAAACGGACCAATAAACAGTAACAACCGTGAGTTATGGGCATTAGGCACATGGAGAGGAGCCTGGGGAGAGTTTCATATCTTTTATGAATGTCCATCTTTCACCGAGACAGGAGAATAAAGCTGAACAAATTGATATACAAGAACATCCACATCTGTCACATTTAGTCTGGTGGCTTCACAACATGTCTTGTTATCTCTTATTTTACAGATGTTGAGATGGTTAACCTGAAGGCTTTGTTAGGTTTGTTGGGAGCAATGGATGCTCTTGTGGACAGACTACGGAATAAATATTTTAGTTCTGGGTTAACCGAAATTAGCAAAATAATAAAGGGTTTTTACTAAAGATTGTCGAATAGCTAACACCACTGCTTGCTAATACAGAGGTTTATGTATGAGGAAGGATGGGTAGGATCAACTGGATGTGTTGAACAGGGTTCAATACAGCACATGGATTATCAGCCACTAATACAGCAGGCTGTATAGAAAACTATAGCTGTTATCAGCTGCTCAAACTGCGGTGTTTATAGAAAACTATAGCTGTGGAATTAAAGGGAATGGAGGATGAAAAGCGATCCAATCAGATGGCCAACATTCAGGATTGTAATCCGAGAAGCGGTGTAATCTGCTCCCAAACTGTCCTTTCCATCACTAGTGTTCCCCATGCTGACTGCTGGATTGAATCAGCAGCTGGACAATTTGTGGAGCTATTTTAACTGACACAATGTCAATCCAATAGTGGATGCGGTTTGTTTTGAGAATTGTAGATGTCCGACAGACTTCATAGAGACCAACGATAGGCTACTTCAAGCACATATCCTGATGGCTCAGTGTAACGGTGTTTTGTATGGGAGCAGCAGATGCACTCTTCCCTGTGGGGGGGGGGTTTAGGATGTGCACCGGAGATGGGAGTGATCCGTTATCACTTAATAACAACCGGGTCAATAGTCTTGATAGTGAGCTGTCTCCTCTGATATATCCTGATCCATACGGATGCATCTCTACCTCTCTCACTAATGCTTTCTATTGGCAGTACACTAGAGGTTATTAATGGTAATGACTGACTTAGTCTTAAGTCATGGTTCAGAATGAGTTTGTGGAATGGCGTGGACCATCGACAGTCGGTCTTCTCCAAAAAAATTGTCTGTAGCGTCCGAACGGCCTACCAACTATCGCGACCCCTCTGTGGAAAGGTGAGACTCTCACAAAGACAACGGTGTTCTCGGTTTTGCTCTAGGACCTGAAGTCGGTACAGCCGATCTGCCAGCTTCTGTCTGTAGTGTCTGAACAGTTTGGGCTACACACTAATATGACCCCTCTGTTGAAAGGTGAGACTCTCACGTACATGTCAGTTGTTTTGCTCCAGGACGCCCACAGCCCTCACAAGACTCGTCTGAAGGTCCCCCGGTACCAGATGAAGAAATGAATGGAAGTACAGTACCAGTCAAAAGTTTGGACACACCTACTCATTCAAGGGTTTTTCTTTATTTTTTAAAACTATTTTCTACATTGTAGAATAATAGTGAAGACATCAAAACTATGAAATAACACACATTGACTCATGTAGTAACCAAAAAAGTGTTTAACAAATCTAAATATATTTTATATTTGAGATTCTTCAAAGTAGCCACCCTTTGCCTTAATGACAGCTTTGCACACTCTTGGCATTCTCTCAACCAGCTTCATGAGGATTGCTTTCCAACAGTCTTGAAGGAGTTCCCACATATGCTGAGCACTTGTTGGCTGCTTTTCTTTCACTCTGCGGTCCAACTCATCCCAAACCATCTCAATTGAGTTGAGGTCGGGTGATTGTGGAGGCCAGGTCATCTGATGCAGCACTCCATCACTCTGCTTCTTGGTCAAATAGCCCTTACACAGCCTGGAGGTGTGTTTTGGGTCATTGTCCTGTTGAAAAACAAATGATAGTCCCACTAAGCCCAAACCAGATGGGATGGCGTATCGCTGCACAATGCTGTGGTAGCCATGCTGGTTAAGTGTGCCTTGAATTCTAAATAAATCACAGACAGTGTCACCAGCAAAGCACCATCACACCTCCTCCTCCATGCTTCAGGGTGGGAACCACACATGCGGAGATCATCTGTTCACTTACTCTGCGTCTCACAAAGACACGGCGGGTGGAACCAAAAATCTCAAATTTGGACTCATCAGACCAAAGGACAGATTTCCACTGGTCTAATGTCCATTGCTCGTGTTTCTTGGCCGAAGCAAGTCTCTTCTTCTTATTGGTGTCCTTTAGTAGTGGTTTCTTTGCAGCAATTCGACCATGAAGGCCTGATTCACACAGTCTCCTCTGAACAGTTGATGTTGAGACGTGTCTCTTACTTGAACTCTGAAGCATTTATTTGGGCTGCAATCTGAGGTGTAGTTAACTCTAATGAACTTATCCTCTGCAGCAGAGGTAACTCTGGGTCTTCCTTTCCTGTGGCGGTCCTCATGAGAGCCAGTTTCATCATAGCGCTTGATGGTTTTTGCCACCGCACTTGAAGACACTTTTCCGGATTGACTGACTTTCATGTCTTAAAGTAATGATGGACTGTCATTTCTCTTTGCTTATTTGAGCTGTTCTTGCCACTTGGTCTTTTACCAAATAGGGCTGTCTTCTGTATACCAACCCTAACTTGTCTCAACACAACTGATTGGCTCAAACGCATTAAGAAGGAAAGCAATTCCACAAATTAACTTTTAAGAAGGTACACCTGTTAATTGAAATGCATTCCAGGTGACTACCTCATGAAGCTGGTTGAGAGAATGCCAAGAGTGTGCAAAGCTGTCATTAAGGCAAAGGGTGGCAACTTTGAAGAATCTCAAATATAAAATATATTTTGATTTGTTTAACCCTTTTTTTGGGGGTTACTACATGATTCCATATGTGTTATTTCATAGTTTTGATGTCTTCACTATTATTCTACAATGTAGAAAATAGTAAAAATAAAGAAAAACCCTTGAATGAGAAGGTGTGTCCAAACTTTTGACTTGTACTGTATATATGGAGACTGTTTAGTGCCAAAAATAAGGGGTTAAATACATATAACACGTTTCCTATATTTCTCAGATATAGGACAGACCTTTTTTATAATAATAATAATAATATGCCATTTAGCAGATGCTTTTATCCAAAGTGACTTACAGTCATGCGTGCATACATATTTTTGTGTATGGGTGGTCCCGGGGATCGAACCCACTACCTTGGCGTTACAAGCGCCGTGCTCTACCAGCTGAGCTACAGAGGACAGGGGACTATCTGTTGTTCCATGTAGTGAATCTGTTATTCAATGCATTTGTATGGGCTAGTAGCAGTAAGGACACATTTTTAAAAATGTTCATCAAATAATTGTTTTACATTTTTGTATATACTTCAAGGGGTCTTAAAATTCAAAATCAAATAGCAAAATGATCCTTGGTATGACCTTCTTAAAACAATTCCATATAGCTTAGTAGAACCCCTTCCCCGGCTTACACTGGGCTTAGACTCTTTTGGGTTAAAGGAGGCCTGGGGCAAAGCCAAAATGTCATAAATATGCTAACTTTGATTATTTCTCAATTATGAATTTTAGATACAAATGTCAAATATATGTCAACGATCCTTCCTCCAAAGGAACATTGTATGGATTACATTTAGTGGAAATCCCAAAAATCCTGGTATTTTTTTGACCTGGTTTGGTGAGGAATCACTTAATAAAGATGCCAGGCAAGACTCCTTCTCCAATTTTGAGGGAATCCTTCAATGAAACCTTGGCCTTATTTAAAGGGCTGACACATCTTAATGGGCTGATTTAGCTCCGGTATTAGATCATGAACATGTTTTAGAACATCTCTTTAATCATATTAGGCCTAAGTAGTGGAAAGGGAGGGAGGGAGGGAGGGAGGGGGGATTCAAGGTTAATCCTGGAAGCAGCGAAACGCACAAACTGCCCAGTGTTTCCAATACCCCCCCCGCCTTGAGATGCATACCGTCTAATTTTACACTGCTGAGATTTATGTGGAGGGAGGAAGGTGAGGAAGGGAATCGAGAAGAGGGTATTACCTCCGACTCTGAAATCTCATCAGCCATGAGCATGGAGCAGGCTAGAACCTCCCTGGGGACTTCTCTAGAGAGACTGATTCTCCTCAGTTCAATGTCTGCTGGATGTCTTACCAGAAGGACTAGGCAGTACTGGTGAATGTGTAATGCATCTGCTGTGCGCTGTGAATTAGGAAAGGGTTTTAGGCTCATGATATTGCCAGTTGTTGGCAATTTGAGACTGGTGGTCTTCCTTTCTCAGGCCATTCAGAGGAACCAACACTACCTGGGGAAACCAGAGGATGTGGAATCCAACCCACCATTGATCAGTATCTTCGGGGAACTCAATGATTCCCTTAGCTAGGAGGTCAGTTGTTGAGCAGTGAAACCTAATGCTCTCCTTCCCTGTTTCCAGTCACTGAGCAGTGAAACCTAATGCTTTCCTTCCCTGTTTCCAGTCACTGAGCAGTGAAACCTAATGCTTTCCTTCCCTGTTTCCAGTCACTGAGCAGTGAAACCTAATGCTTTCCTTCCCTGTTTCCAGTCACTGAGCAGTGAAACCTAATGCTTTCCTTCCCTGTTTCCAGTCACTGAGCAGTGAAACCTAATGCTTTCCTTCACTGTTTCCAGTCACTGAGCAGTGAAACCTAATGCTTTCCTTCCCTGTTTCCAGTCACTGAGCAGTGAAACCTAATGCTTTCCTTCCCTGTTTCCAGTCACTGAGCAGTGAAACCTAATGCTTTCCTTTCCTGTTTCCAGTCACTGAGCAGTGAAACCTAATGCTTTCCTTCCCTGTTTCCAGTCACTGAGCAGTGAAACCTAATGCTTTCCTTCCCTGTTTCCAGTCACTGAGCAGTGAAACCTAATGCTTTCCTTCCCTGTTTCCAGTCACTGAGCAGTGAAACCTAATGCTTTCCTTCCCTGTTTCCAGTCACTGAGCAGTGAAACCTAATGCTTTCCTTCACTGTTTCCAGTCACTGAGCAGTGAAACCTAATGCTTTCCTTCCCTGTTTCCAGTCACTGAGCAGTGAAACCTAATGCTTTCCTTCCTGTTTCCAGTCACTGAGCAGTGAAACCTAATGCTTTCCTTCCCTGTTTCCAGTCACTGAGCAGTGAAACCTAATGCTTTCCTTCCCTGTTTCCAGTCACTGAGCAGTGGTGTGAACCCTGCTGGATGAGAGTGTTGGTGAGGGGATGGTGGGAGTGAGGTAGAGAGGGGTGGAGGGCATTGACATTGTTTACCTAGCTCTCCCTGTGTTCTGACAAGATGATGTATCTGTGGACCTTGGCAGCTCCATGCAGGTGATGTATTTGACTTGGAATGCCGGGGGTAGATATTATACTCATGCACAGCCAGCCAGCCGCAGTCAGAGCAAGTCAGCCAGTCACATAACCAGCCAGCCGCAGTCCAAGCCAGGCAGCCAGTCACATAACCAGCCAGCCACAGTCAGATCAAGTCAGCCAATCACATAACCAGCCAGCCGCAGTCAGAGCAAGTCAGCCAATCACATAACCAGGCAGCCAGTCAGAGCCAGGCAGCCAACTAGCAACAGAGGCAGTTAAAGGTGCAGTAACCAAAAAAACTTTTCATTTCCTGTTTGCTAAAATTCTGATAGTTCGCCTAATTTCAGTTTGTGACAAAACAAGCAGTTTATAGTGTAGAGAATCATTGTACCATCTAAACCGCTGTGAAATATATTTTCAATAACCAAAAATATTGTATTTTCAGCTGTTTGAAGCTGGTGTACAAAACCGAAAGTGAAAGACCCAAAAATGAAACTTAACAACAGGAAGCATAGAAATAGAGACATAGAACAGATCTACTGCTTCTTAGACTGGCTTTAAATTAGAATGACAGATCTCTAACTCACATTTCTATGTGAATTTAGTCGGGTCGCCCAAAAAGTTACATATTGCAGCTTTTAAGCAGCTGCCAAGCCAACCACCCACAGAGCAGAACCAGCCACCCAGCAGCCAGCCAGAGTACAGAATCAGCCAGCCACACAACCAGCCGGCCTCAGAATCAGCCAGTCAGCTTTTAAGCAGCTGCCAAGCCAACCACCCACAGAGCAGAACCAGCCACCCAGCAGCCAGCCAGAGTACAGAATCAGCCAGCCACACAACCAGCCGGCCTCAGAACCAGCCAGTCAGCTACAGAGCAGAACCAGCCATCCAGCTATAGTGCAAAGCCAGCCATCCAGCTACAGAGCAGAGCCAGCCATCCAGCTACAGAGCAGAACCAGCCATCCAGCTATAGTGCAAAGCCAGCCATCCAACTACAGAGCAGAGCCAGCCATCCAGCTACAGAGCAGAACCAGCCATCCAGCTATAGTGCAAAGCCAGCCATCCAACTACAGAGCAGAGCCAGCCATCCAGCTACAGAGCAGAACCAGCCATCCAGCTATAGTGCAAAGCCAGCCATCCAACTACAGAGCAGAGCCAGCCATCCAGCTACAGAGCAGAACCAGCCATCCAGCTATAGTGCAAAGCCAGCCATCCAACTACAGAGCAGAGCCAGCCATCCAGCTACAGAGCAGAACCAGCCATCCAGCTATAGTGCAAAGCCAGCCATCCAACTACAGAGCAGAGCCAGCCATCCAACTACAGAGCAGAGCCAGCCAGCCAGGCATATAGCACAGCCAGTCAGCTACAGAGCCAGCCAACCAGCTTGCCTGTGCGTGACCTGGATGCAGCATTTTCCCTGCCTTCAAAGCCAATTTGATAACTTGTTTCCTCAGTATGACAAGGCTTTTGCAATTATCCCCCATGTACAATGAAATCTGTTCTGAGAGCTACATGGAGAACTAAGTGCAGGCAGCAGCTAAAACCACAGGCAGGCAAATCCTATGGTTTATTATCCTGCTGGACTGCAGAGTACAGACCTTCTGGGTCTCTGACTCTTTGTCACCAAGGCCTGATTTAGTTTCTGGGGGGGCTAAAGAGAGGATTATTTGCAATGTTAATCAGCCTTGGTAATGTCCGTATATTTGGAGCTGCAACCTGCACCCAGACACCAGGGAGGAGAGAGGACACCCAGACACCAGGGGGGAGAGAGTTGGTAGTGCTTATGGGAGGAGAAAGGACACCCAGACACCAGGGAGGAGAGAGGACACCCAGACACCAGGGAGGAGAAAGGACACCCAGACACCAGGGAGGAGAGAGGACACCCAGACACCAGGGAGGAGAAAGGACACCCAGACACCAGGGAGGAGAGAGGACACCCAGACACCAGGGAGGAGAGAGTTGGTAGTGCTTATGGGAGGAGAAAGGACACCCAGACACCAGGGGGGAGAGAGGACACCCAGACACCAGGGAGGAGAGAGGACACCCAGACACCAGGGAGGAGAGAGTTGGTAGTGCTTATGGGAGGAGAAAGGACACCCAGACACCAGGGAGGAGAGAGGACACCCAGACACCAGGGAGGAGAGAGGACACCCAGACACCAGGGAGGAGAGAGTTGGTAGTGCTTATGGGAGGAGAAAGGACACCCAGACACCAGGGAGAAGAGAGGACACCCAGACACCAGGGAGGAGAAAGGACACCCAGACACCAGGGAGGAGAGAGTTGGTAGTGCTTATGGGAGGAGAAAGGACACCCAGACACCAGGGAGGAGAGAGGACACCCAGACACCAGGGAGGAGAGAGGACACCCAGACACCAGGGAGGAGAGAGGACACCCAGACACCAGGGAGGAGAAAGGACACCCAGACACCAGGGAGGAGAAAGGACACCCAGACACCAGGGAGGAGAAAGGACACCCAGACACCAGGGAGGAGAAAGGACACCCAGACACCAGGGAGGAGAAAGGACACCCAGACACCAGGGAGGAGAAAGGACACCCAGACACCAGGGAGGAGAAAGGACACCCAGACACCAGGGAGGAGAGAGGACACCCAGACACCAGGGAGGAGAGAGGACACCCAGACACCAGGGAGGAGAAAGGACACCCAGACACCAGGGGAGGAGAAAGGACACCCAGACACCAGGGGGGAGAGAGGACACCCAGACACCAGGGAGGAGAAAGGACACCCAGACACCAGGGAGGAGAGAGGACACCCAGACACCAGGGGGAGAGAGTTGGTAGTGCTTATGGGAGGAGAAAGGACACCCAGACACCAGGGAGGAGAGAGTTGGGAGTGCTTATGGGAGGAGAAAGGACACCCAGACACCAGGGAGGAGAGAGTTGGTAGTGCTTATGGGAGGAGAAAGGACACCCAGACACCAGGGGGGAGAGAGGACACCCAGACACCAGGGAGGAGAGAGGACACCCAGACACCAGGGAGGAGAAAGGACACCCAGACACCAGGGAGGAGAGAGTTGGTAGTGCTTATGGGAGGAGAAAGGACACCCAGACACCAGGGAGGAGAGAGGACACCCAGACACCAGGGGGGAGAGAGGACACCCAGACACCAGGGGGGAGAGAGGACACCCAGACACCAGGGGGAGAGAGGACACCCAGACACCAGGGAGGAGAAAGGACACCCAGACACCAGGGAGGAGAAAGGACACCCAGACACCAGGGAGGAGAGAGGACACCCAGACACCAGGGAGGAGAAAGGACACCCAGACACCAGGGAGGAGAGAGGACACCCAGACACCAGGGGGGAGAGAGGACACCCAGACACCAGGGAGGAGAAAGGACACCCAGACACCAGGGAGGAGAAAGGACACCCAGACACCAGGGAGGAGAGAGGACACCCAGACACCAGGGAGGAGAGAGGACACCCAGACACCAGGGAGGAGAGAGGACACCCAGACACCAGGGAGGAGAAAGGACACCCAGACACCAGGGAGGAGAGAGTTGGTAGTGCTTATGGGAGGAGAAAGGACACTCAGACACCAGGGAGGAGAGAGTTGGTAGTGCTTATGGGAGGAGAAAGGACACCCAGACACCAGGGAGGAGAGAGGACACCCAGACACCAGGGAGGAGAGAGGACACCCAGACACCAGGGAGGAGAAAGGACACCCAGACACCAGGGAGGAGAAAGGACACCCAGACACCAGGGAGGAGAGAGGACACCCAGACACCAGGGAGGAGAAAGGACACCCAGACACCAGGGAGGAGAGAGTTGGTAGTGCTTATGGGAGGAGAAAGGACACCCAGACACCAGGGGGGAGAGAGGACACCCAGACACCAGGGAGGAGAGAGGACACCCAGACACCAGGGAGGAGAGAGGACACCCAGACACCAGGGAGGAGAAAGGACACCCAGACACCAGGGGGAGAGAGGACACCCAGACACCAGGGAGGAGAAAGGACACCCAGACACCAGGGAGGAGAGAGGACACCCAGACACCAGGGAGGAGAGAGTTGGTAGTGCTTATGGGAGGAGAAAGGACACCCAGACACCAGGGAGGAGAGAGTTGGTAGTGCTTATGGGAGGAGAAAGGACACCCAGACACCAGGGAGGAGAGAGGACACCCAGACACCAGGGAGGAGAAAGGACACCCAGACACCAGGGGGGAGAGAGGACACCCAGACACCAGGGAGGAGAAAGGACACCCAGACACCAGGGAGGAGAGAGTTGGTAGTGCTTATGGGAGGAGAAAGGACACTCAGACACCAGGGAGGAGAGAGTTGGTAGTGCTTATGGGAGGAGAAAGGACACCCAGACACCAGGGAGGAGAGAGGACACCCAGACACCAGGGAGGAGAGAGGACACCCAGACACCAGGGAGGAGAAAGGACACCCAGACACCAGGGAGGAGAAAGGACACCCAGACACCAGGGAGGAGAAAGGACACCCAGACACCAGGGGGGAGAGAGGACACCCAGACACCAGGGAGGAGAAAGGACACCCAGACACCAGGGAGGAGAGAGTTGGTAGTGCTTATGGGAGGAGAAAGGACACCCAGACACCAGGGGGGAGAGAGGACACCCAGACACCAGGGGGGAGAGAGGACACCCAGACACCAGGGAGGAGAGAGGACACCCAGACACCAGGGAGGAGAAAGGACACCCAGACACCAGGGAGGAGAGAGGACACCCAGACACCAGGGAGGAGAAAGGACACCCAGACACCAGGGAGGAGAGAGTTGGTAGTGCTTATGGGAGGAGAAAGGACACCCAGACACCAGGGGGGAGAGAGGACACCAGGGAGGAGAGAGGACACCCAGACACCAGGGAGGAGAAAGGACACCCAGACACCAGGGAGGAGAGAGGACACCCAGACACCAGGGAGGAGAGAGGACACCCAGACACCAGGGGGGAGAGAGTTGGTAGTGCTTATGGGAGGAGAAAGGACACCCATATTTTACATTTTTACATTTTAGTCATTTAGCAGACGCTCTTATCCAGAGCGACTTACAGTTAGTGAATACATATTACTTTTATTTTTATACTGGCCCCCCGTGGAAATCAAACCAACAACCCTGGCGTTGCAAATGCCATGCTCTATCAACTGAGCTACATCCCTGCCGGCCATTCCCTCCCCTACCCTGGACGACGCTGGGCCAATTGTGCGCCGCCCATGAGTCTCCCAGTCGCGGCCGGCTGCGACAGAGCCTGGATTCGAACCAGGATCTCTAGTGGCACAGTTAGCACTGCGATGCAGTGCCTTAGACCACTGCGCCACTCAGGAGGCACACCCAGACACCAGGGAGGAGAGAGGACACCCAGACACCAGGGGGGAGAGAGGACACCCAGACACCAGGGAGGAGAGAGGACACCCAGACACCAGGGAGGAGAGAGGACACCCAGACACCAGGGGGGAGAGAGTTGGTAGTGCTTATGGGAGGAGAAAGGACACCCAGACAGAAAGATGGTAGTGTCA
>NW_025534464.1:40000-65000 GCF_020615455.1 Coregonus clupeaformis | reverse complement strand
AATCCTAGTTTAGTCTCCACACTGCAGATTTAAATCCTAGTTTAGTCTCCACACTGCAGATTTAAATCCTAGTTTAGTCTCCACACTGCAGATTGAAATCCTAGTTTAGTCTCCACACTGCAGATTTAAATCCTAGTTTAGTCTCCACACTGCAGATGAAATCCTAGTTTAGTCTCCACACTGCAGATTTTAATCCTAGTTTAGTCTCCACACTGCAGATGAAATCCTAGTTTAGTCTCCACACTGCAGATTTAAATCCTAGTTTAGTCTCCACACTGCAGATTTAAATCCTAGTTTAGTCTCCACACTGCAGATTGAAATCCTAGTTTAGTCTCCACACTGCAGATTTAAATCCTAGTTTAGTCTCCACACTGCAGATTTAAATCCTAGTTTAGTCTCCACACTGCAGATTTTAATCCTAGTTTAGTCTCCACACTGCAGATGAAATCCTAGTTTAGTCTCCACACTGCAGATGAAATGAGGTATGGGGTACTGTGGAGCGAACTAAGACGCAGGAGATGAGTGTGGCACTAATTCTCTGGTGGTTAGAATGGGACCAGAATAACAGGCTGGTGGTTAGAATGGGACCAGAATAACAGGCTGGTGGTTAGAATGGGACCAGAATAACAGGCTGGTGGTTAGAATGGGACCAGAATAACAGGCTGGTGGTGGTGACCGGGAAGTGCCCTCAGTGTTAAAATCACACTGAGCAGACTTGCCCCTAGAGATGACCTCTGTGATGTAATCACCCTGCCTGCATCCTAACCCCTCCACCCCCCCCCTAGCTGCCCTGACTGTGTATACTGTCATTATCCTAGTGAGGACCAGAGCGCTTCCCCTTCAGCTCTGCTAGATTAGATCTCTATCCTCTATCTGCTCTGCTCTGCCATTTGGGATATTGGATCTGATCTGACTGAGTCTGTGTTCCAAACGGCATCCCATTCCCTATATAGTGTCATATAGGGCCCTGGTGAAAAGTAGTGCCCTATATAGTGAATAGGGTGCAATTTGGGACGTAGCCTCAGCCTTCTCTCATCTGATGGAATGATGATTAATCCATCATCAGAGAGCATCCATTTAAGATTTAGCCTACCATCTCTTGTTGTCAAGGGTGTTCGGCATGGTTACTTTGACATTAAAGGGAATATCTGCTGAGTGGTTTTCTAAATCAAAATTGTGTTCGATAAAGGATTAGGATTTTGTTTTGTTTGTCGACTGCTTTAGAACGTGAGGTGACTTCTGAAAGGGTTGTTGTGAATCGCTAGGATCTGGGGCTGATGGTCGTTTGTTAAAGGGTTTTAACCTCAGTCGTCCTCTCTGTCCCTCTCAAACCATCTCCCTCTCTCTCTCTCTCTCTCTCTCTCTCTCTCTCTCTCTCTCTCTCTCTCTCTCTCTCTCCCTCTCTCCCTCTCTCCCTCTCTCCCTCTCTCCCTCTCTCCCTCTCTCCCTCTCTCCCTCTCTCCCTCTCTCCCTCTGACCGATCTGGCCCGGGAACAGTCACATTCCTTCTCTCCGATTAACTCTCCAGTAGAACAGATCTCTTTCAGGAAGCAGAAACAACACCACTCCTTCTCCTCGTGGTCTTGTCTGAATCAGTCTCTCAGCTCAGGGACTCCTGATTAATCTGCTCAAGGGGCTGTGTCTCTAATGGCACCCTATTCCCTATAGAGCCCTGGTCAGAAGTAGTGCACTATGTAGGGAATAGGGTGCTATTTGGGACGCACACTAGTGTTTTTCACATTTTAACTTAACAGGATGCTCCTGTCGTTTTGATGCCCCCCAATTTGCCTTTTGGTCAAGAGACCGAGAGAGGCCTGTTAGGTCGATGTATCTTGATGTATTGACTGAGGAAGAAACATCTGACGTCTTTATGTTGTCCGACTTTACGAGCCCCCTGGCAATCAAACGTACCAATTTTAACACGCATTTAATGAACTCTTTTTTTATAGGTTAGGTCACTCACTCACCCTAGTTTATGAAGAGCACTTTGTAGATTCTCCTGGTAACCGATACTATGGGTGGAGAATGTACAGGTAACTGCCAAAATAAAGGAAACGCCAACATAGTGTCTTAATAGCCGCCAGAACAGCTTCAACGCACCTTGGAAATAGATTCTACAAGTGTCTGGAACTCTGTTGGAGGGGATGCGGTACCGTTCTTCCACCAGAAAGTCATCATTTTGTGTTTTGTTGATGATGGTGGAAAACTCAGGCGCCGCTTCTGAATCTCCCGTAAGTTTCAGATCTGTTGACTGAGACGCACCCCCTTTAAACCCCCACGCTCCTTTGAGACCCCTCTTTCAAAGTCACTGAGATATTTTCTTCTAGCCATGGTAGACAACATAATGAGCAACTGGGCATTTTTCTAAATGACCCTAAGCAGGATGGGATGTTTTTAATTGCTTAATTCACTCAGGAACCACACCTGTTGTGGAAGCACCTGCTTTCAATATACTTTGTATCCCTCATTTACTCAAGTGTTTCCTTTTTTATTTTGCAAAGTTACCTGTACGCTGTCAATAGTGAGAAATGGGAGAGCGAGAGGTGCGAGAGAGATGCTTTACCCAAGTCATAGACTGTTCTCTCTTCTACCGCACGGCAAGCGGTACCGGAGCGCCAAGTCTAGGTCCAAAAGGCTCCTTAACAGCTTCTACCCCCAAGCCATAAGACTGCTGAACAATTCATCAAATGGCAACCCAGACTATTTACATTGAGCCCCCCCCTTTGTTTTTACACTGCTGCTACTCACTGTTCATTATCTATGCATAGTCACTTTACCCCCCTACCTACATGTATAAATTACTGCAATTACTTCGACTAACCTGTACCTCCGCACATTGACTCGGTACCGGTACCCCCTGTATATAACCTCGTTATTGTTATTTTATTGTGTTACTTTTTATTTTATTTAGTAAATATTTTATTTAACTGCATTAAGGGTTTGTAAGTAAGAATTTCACGGTAAGGTCTACACCTGTTGTATTCGGCGCATGTGACAAATACAATGTGATTTGATTTGAATAGGGAGAGAGAAAGAGAGAGTTTTTGGAGATAATTAGGCTAGTTCTCTGTGTAATTAGATCATTTAACCCAGGGTCCTGTCATGTAGAGTTGTGATGATGAATCTGTGGAGATCTCCTTTAATCTCCTTTGATCCCCTCCAGAAGCCTGGGATTGAAGCTGGGATTGCCTCTAGTGTCAAGGGAATCTCTTTGATGGTAGTGATTTGGATTTACATTTGAAGAAAACCAGGAATATATTCTTAGAAAGAAAGATTCACGTCGAATGTAGGTTATTTTTCTATATTTGCTTGGTATTCTGTTGGTTGGCTCTAAACTTATGTGAAACCTTTTGATCTGTACTGTATAAATAAATAAATAAAAATCTCTCATATATGATTGACCCTTCTCATTTCACTAACGCCAGATAGCCTAGCCATTATCATGTTATTGAACTGTGACTCAGAAAAGAAAATATTACCATTCTGTTTCCTGAGCTGCCTAATTCATTTGTGATTGGTTCGGGATGTTCCACCGTACAGGAAATGTTTGTTACCAGGTGAAATATGGAGCTATTTCCATTTCCATTAGAACAGACTCTGAACAAACAGGAACCATTTGATGCAACAGGATTTTCCCTCCAGCTTCCACACTCACACAGTGACCACTGGTTTCCATAGTGGTCACTCTCACAAGGGCCACTGCTGAAGAATTCAGAGAAGCTTTAACCGTAAAAACCTCAGTATTCCCGTGAATCATAATGAAATGGTTTCTACCTTTTTAGGTCAGTGGTAGTTTTAAAGCTAATATAATTTGACTGTACATCTCTGTCTGAACTCAGCATTATATTATTTTAGTTCTGCTGTGGCAGCCTGTCACTGTGCAGGATCGGATGATCACAGTGCAATATTCATTTTGGGGAATCTTCAGTCAAGCATATTCAGGTCAGATGACTGCAAATGAAAGCAAGCAGCAGCAGTAACATAGTCAGACCAGATTACCCATACAGACACTATAAACCAGTATCATAGTCATACCAGATTACCCATACAGACACTATAAACCAGTAGCATAGTCATACCAGATTACCCATACAGACACTATAAACCAGTATCATAGTCAGACCAGATTACCCATACAGACACTATAAACCAGTATCATAGTCATACCAGATTACCCATACAGACACTATAAACCAGTATCATAGTCATACCAGATTACCCATACAGACACTATAAACCAGTATCATAGTCAGACCAGATTACCCATACAGACACTATAAACCAGTATCATAGTCAGACCAGATTACCCATACAGACACTATAAACCAGTATCATAGTCAGACCAGATTACCCATACAGACACTATAAACCAGTATCATAGTCAGACCAGATTACCCATACAGACACTATAAACCAGTAGCATAGTCAGACCAGATTACCCATACAGACACTATAAACCAGTAGCATAGTCATACCAGATTACCCACACAGACACTATAAACCAGTATCATAGTCAGACCAGATTACCCATACAGACACTATAAACCAGTATCATAGTCAGACCAGATTACCCATACAGACACTATAAACCAGTATCATAGTCATACCAGATTACCCATACAGACACTATAAACCAGTATCATAGTCAGACCAGATTACCCATACAGACACTATAAACCAGTATCATAGTCAGACCAGATTACCCATACAGACACTATAAACCAGTATCATAGTCAGACCAGATTACCCATACAGACACTATAAACCAGTATCATAGTCAGACCAGATTACCCATACAGACACTATAAACCAGTATCATAGTCAGACCAGATTACCCATACAGACACTATAAACCAGTATCATAGTCAGACCAGATTACCCATACAGACACTATAAACCAGTATCATAGTCAGACCAGATTACCCATACAGACACTATAAACCAGTATCATAGTCAGACCAGATTACCCATACAGACACTATAAACCAGTATCATAGTCAGACCAGATTACCCATACAGACACTATAAACCAGTAGCATAGTCAGACCAGATTACCCATACAGACACTATAAACCAGTAGCATAGTCATACCAGATTACCCACACAGACACTATAAACCAGTATCATAGTCAGACCAGATTACCCATACAGACACTATAAACCAGTATCATAGTCAGACCAGATTACCCATACAGACACTATAAACCAGTATCATAGTCAGACCAGATTACCCATACAGACACTATAAACCAGTATCATAGTCATACCAGATTACCCATACAGACACTATAAACCAGTAGCAGTAGTAGTCATACCAGATTACCCATACAGACACTATAAACCAGTATCATAGTCAGACCAGATTACCCATACAGACACTATAAACCAGTATCATAGTCAGACCAGATTACCCATACAGACACTATAAACCAGTAGTATAGTCAGACCAGATTACCCATACAGACACTATAAACCAGTATCATAGTCAGACCAGATTACCCATACACACACTATAAACCAGTATCATAGTCAGACCAGATTACCCATACAGACACTATAAACCAGTATCATAGTCAGACCAGATTACCCATACACACACTATAAACCAGTATCATAGTCAGACCAGATTACCCATACACACACTATAAACCAGTATCATAGTCAGACCAGATTACCCATACAGACACTATAAACCAGTATCATAGTCAGACCAGATTACCCATACAGACACTATAAACCAGTATCATAGTCAGACCAGATTACCCATACAGACACTATAAACCAGTATCATCAGTCAGACCAGATTACCCATACAGACACTATAAACCAGTATCATAGTCAGACCAGATTACCCATACAGACACTATAAACCAGTATCATAGTCAGACCAGATTACCCATACAGACACTATAAACCAGTATCATAGTCAGACCAGATTACCCATACAGACACTATAAACCAGTATCATAGTCAGACCAGATTACCCATACAGACACTATAAACCAGTAGCAGTAGTATAGTCATACCAGATTACCCATACAGACACTATAAACCAGTAACATAGTCAGACCAGATTACCCATACAGACACTATAAACCAGTATCATAGTCAGACCAGATTACCCATACAGACACTATAAACCAGTATCATAGTCAGACCAGATTACCCATACAGACACTATAAACCAGTATCATAGTCAGACCAGATTACCCATACAGACACTATAAACCAGTATCATAGTCAGACCAGATTACCCATACAGACACTATAAACCAGTATCATAGTCAGACCAGATTACCCATACAGACACTATAAACCAGTATCATAGTCAGACCAGATTACCCATACAGACACTATAAACCAGTATCATAGTCAGACCAGATTACCCATACAGACACTATAAACCAGTATCATAGTCAGACCAGATTACCCATACAGACACTATAAACCAGTATCATAGTCAGACCAGATTACCCATACAGACACTATAAACCAGTATCATAGTCAGACCAGATTACCCATACAGACACTATAAACCAGTATCATAGTCAGACCAGATTACCCATACAGACACTATAAACCAGTATCATAGTCAGACCAGATTACCCATACAGACACTATAAACCAGTATCATAGTCAGACCAGATTACCCATACAGACACTATAAACCAGTATCATAGTCAGACCAGATTACCCATACAGACACTATAAACCAGTATCATAGTCAGACCAGATTACCCATACAGACACTATAAACCAGTAGCATAGTCATACCAGATTACCCATACAGACACTATAAACCAGTATCATAGTCAGACCAGATTACCCATACAGACACTATAAACCAGTATCATAGTCAGACCAGATTACCCATACAGACACTATAAACCAGTATCATAGTCAGACCAGATTACCCATACAGACACTATAAACCAGTATCATAGTCATACCAGATTACCCATACAGACACTATAAACCAGTATCATAGTCAGACCAGATTACCCATACAGACACTATAAACCAGTATCATAGTCAGACCAGATTACCCATACAGACACTATAAACCAGTATCATAGTCAGACCAGATTACCCATACAGACACTATAAACCAGTATCATAGTCATACCAGATTACCCATACAGACACTATAAACCAGTATCATAGTCAGACCAGATTACCCATACAGACACTATAAACCAGTATCATAGTCAGACCAGATTACCCATACAGACACTATAAACCAGTATCATAGTCAGACCAGATTACCCATACAGACACTATAAACCAGTATCATAGTCATACCAGATTACCCATACAGACACTATAAACCAGTATCATAGTCAGACCAGATTACCCATACAGACACTATAAACCAGTATCATAGTCAGACCAGATTACCCATACAGACACTATAAACCAGTATCATAGTCATACCAGATTACCCATACAGACACTATAAACCAGTATCATAGTCAGACCAGATTACCCATACAGACACTATAAACCAGTATCATAGTCAGACCAGATTACCCATACAGACACTATAAACCAGTATCATAGTCAGACCAGATTACCCATACAGACACTATAAACCAGTAGCAGTAGTATAGTCATACCAGATTACCCATACAGACACTATAAACCAGTAACATAGTCAGACCAGATTACCCATACAGACACTATAAACCAGTATCATAGTCAGACCAGATTACCCATACAGACACTATAAACCAGTAGTATAGTCAGACCAGATTACCCATACAGACACTATAAACCAGTAACATAGTCAGACCAGATTACCCATACAGACACTATAAACCAGTAGCAGTAGTATAGTCATACCAGATTACCCATACAGACACTATAAACCAGTATCATAGTCAGACCAGATTACCCATACAGACACTATAAACCAGTATCATAGTCAGACCAGATTACCCATACAGACACTATAAACCAGTAACATAGTCAGACCAGATTACCCATACAGACACTATAAACCAGTATCATAGTCAGACCAGATTACCCATACAGACACTATAAACCAGTATCATAGTCAGACCAGATTACCCATACAGACACTATAAACCAGTATCATAGTCAGACCAGATTACCCATACAGACACTATAAACCAGTAGCAGTAGTATAGTCATACCAGATTACCCATACAGACACTATAAACCAGTATCATAGTCAGACCAGATTACCCATACAGACACTATAAACCAGTATCATAGTCAGACCAGATTACCCATACAGACACTATAAACCAGTATCATAGTCAGACCAGATTACCCATACAGACACTATAAACCAGTATCATAGTCAGACCAGATTACCCATACAGACACTATAAACCAGTATCATAGTCAGACCAGATTACCCATACAGACACTATAAACCAGTATCATAGTCAGACCAGATTACCCATACAGACACTATAAACCAGTATCATAGTCAGACCAGATTACCCATACAGACACTATAAACCAGTATCATAGTCAGACCAGATTACCCATACAGACACTATAAACCAGTATCATAGTCAGACCAGATTACCCATACAGACACTATAAACCAGTATCATAGTCAGACCAGATTACCCATACAGACACTATAAACCAGTATCATAGTCAGACCAGATTACCCATACAGACACTATAAACCAGTATCATAGTCATACCAGATTACCCATACAGACACTATAAACCAGTATCATAGTCAGACCAGATTACCCATACAGACACTATAAACCAGTATCATAGTCAGACCAGATTACCCATACAGACACTATAAACCAGTATCATAGTCAGACCAGATTACCCATACAGACACTATAAACCAGTATCATAGTCAGACCAGATTACCCATACAGACACTATAAACCAGTAGTATAGTCATACCAGATTACCCATACAGACACTATAAACCAGTATCATAGTCAGACCAGATTACCCATACAGACACTATAAACCTGTATCATAGTCAGACCAGATTACCCATACAGACACTATAAACCAGTATCATAGTCAGACCAGATTACCCATACAGACACTATAAACCAGTAGCATTTTATGTTTCAACATTCCACTAGGATGGCAGACACACACCAGCTGGACTTCCATGCTCCTGTAATGAGCCTCCCTCTCAACAGCAGTGGAATAGTGAGTCAGTGGGGAAACAAAAGACTCTTCACACTCACAACATACATGAAACGGGAGCTCAAAACATTGGGTATAAACGTGGAAGCAGATGTGGATATGGAGATGTTTGATGGTGCGTATAGGAAAATATCTGACAGTGTCCTGGTGAGCTGGCTGTACTGGGGCTGAAGAACTGAGGAGGTAGACGAACCATATAACAGTGTCCTGGTGAGCCGGCTGTTCTGGGGCAGCTGAGCTGAGGAACTATATAACAGTGTCCTGGTGAGCCGGCTGTTCTGGGGCTGTTGAGCTGAGCTGAGGAACTATATAACAGTGTCCTGGTGAGCCTGCTGTTCTGGGGCAGCTGAGCTGAGGAACTATATAACAGTGTCCTGGTGAGCCGGCTGTTCTGGGGCTGTTGAGCTGAGCTGAGGAACTATATGACAGTGTCCTGGTGAGCCGGCTGTTCTGGGGCTGTTGAGCTGAGCTGAGGAACTATATAACAGTGTCCTGGTGAGCCGGCTGTTCTGGGGCTGTTGAGCTGAGCTGAGGAAGTTCGTCAGTTCTGACAGTGTGCTACAGAAATTACAGGGACTCTGTTGGAAGTCGAGGTGTAGGTGACTGGGTGTGTGTGTGTGTAGCCAACATACGGTGTGTGTGTGTGTGCAGGCGTGTGTATTCAGGAATGTGTGCATGTGTGTGGCTGCTTCATGCTGAATGCTGTTCCTTCTCTCATCTCATCGGATGACGCTCACTTTCATTCACTGACCTTGAGGCTGCAATTCCTCTGGCTGGGAAACCTCAAGGCCGGCCACGTACACATACAGTCCCAGTCAAAAGTCTGGACACACATAATCATTATCGTAATTTGTACTCTTTTCTACATTGTAGAATAATAGTGAAGACATCAAAATTATGAAATAACACAAATGGAATCATGTAGTAACCAAAAAAGTGTTTAACAAATCTAAATATATTTTATATTTGAGATTCTTCAAAGTAGCACACTCTTGGCATTCTCTCAACCAGCTTCACCTGGAATTATTTTCCAACAGTCTTGAAGGAGTTCCCACATATGCTGAGCACTTGTTGGCTGCTATTCCTTCACTCTGCGGTCCAACTCATCCCAAACCATCTCAATTGGGTTGAGGTCGGGTGATTGTGGAGGCCTGGTCATCTGATGCAGCACTCCATCACTCTCCTTCTTGGTCAAATAGCCCTTACACGGTTTGGAGGTGTGTTCGATCATTGTCCTGTTGAAAAACAAATGATAGTCCCACTAAGCGCAAACCAGATGGGATGGCGTATCGCTGCACAATGCTGTGGTAGCCATGCTGGTTAAGTGTGCCTTGAATTCTAAATAAATCACAGACAGTGTCACCAGCAAAGCACCCCCACACCATCACACCTCCTCCTCCATGCTTTACGGTGGGAACCACACATGCGGAGATCATCCGTTCACCTACTCTGCGTCTCACAAAGACACGGCGGTTGGAACCAAAATTCTCACATTTGGACTCATCAGACCAAAGGACAGATTTCCACTGGTCTAATGTCCATTGCTCGTGTTTCTTGGCCCAAGCAAGTCTCTTCTTCTTATTGGTGTCCTTTAGTAGTGGTTTCTTTGAAGCAATTCGACCATGAAGGCCTGATTCACGCAGTCTCCTCTGAGCAGTTTATGTTGAGATGTGTATGTTACTTGAACTCTGTGAAGCATTTATTTGGGCTGCAATCTGAGGTGCAGTTAATTGCCGATATGAGGCTGGTAACTCTAATGAACTTATCCTCTGCAGCAGAGGTAACTCTGGGTCTTCCTTTCCTGTGGCGGTCCTCATGAGAGCCAGTTTTATCATAGCGCTTGATGGTTTTTGCGACTGCACTTGAAGAAACTTTCAAAGTTCTTGACATTTTCCGTATTGACTGACATTTATGTCTTAAAGTAATGATGGACTGTCGTTTCTCTTTGCTTATTTGAGCTGTTCTTGCCATAATATGGACTTGGCCTTTTACCAAATAGGGCTATCTTCTGTATACCACCCCTGACTCGTCACAACACAACTGATTGGCTCAAAAGCATTAAGAAGGAAAGAAATTCCACAAATTAACTTTTAAGAAGGCACACCTGTTAATTGAAATGCATTCCAGGTGACTAACTCATGAAGCAGGTTGAGAGAATGCCAAGAGTGTGCAAAGCTGTCATCAAGGCAAAGGGTGGCTACTTTGAAGAATCTCAATTTGTTCAACTTTTTTTTATTTTATTACTAAATGATTCCATGTGTGTTATTTCATAGTTTTGATGTCTTCACTTATATTCTACAAAATAGAAAATAGACAAAATTAAGAAAAACCCTTGAACCTCTGTCTCCTGAGTGGCGCAGTGGTCTAAGGCACTGCATCGCAGTGCTAACTGTGCCACTAGAGATCCTGGTTCGAATCCAGGCTCTGTCGCAGCCGGCTGCGTCCGGGAGACTCATGGGCGGCGCACAATTGGCCCAGCGTCGTCCAGGGTAGGGGAGGGAATGGCCGGCAGGGATGTAGCTCAGTTGATAGAGCATGGCGTTTGCAACGCCAGGGTTGTGGGTTCGTTTCCCACGGGGGGCCAGTATAAAAAATACAAAAATGTATTCACTAACTGTAAGTCGCTCTGGATAAGAGCATCTGCTAAATGACTAAAATGTAAAATGAATGAGTAGGTGTGTCCAAACTTTTAACTGGCACTGTGTCTCTTCTGTGATTTTAGCCTATAGAGGAGACATTACCCAGGGTGAACCAGGAAAGTCTCTCCTTTCCTGAACCTTCTACTGTAGATACAGGACTCTACCTCAACTTATATGCTTTGGTCCCACCAGAGAGTTAGACTGGACTGTTCACGGTAGAATCACCTTACAGGACATCTGCATGCTTTAGCGGGATCTCATTGCAGCATCTATTCTAGTCAAACCTTGTCTTCTTTACTGTTCTCGTCAGAATGGTACAACGCAAAGGAAGACATTTAATGGGGCCAGGATACGTGTGACAGTCCAACTCTCTATCCACATGAATGAATGCTCTCCTTTACTCAGTAGATTGGGATTATAAGGCGGTTATGAAGAGAGAGCATTACAGAGCAGGCGCACTCAGATGGAGAATAAACCAAATCAGAGACGTTCATCTTGTGTGATTGAAGACCCTACTGTCTAATAGACTCTTCTCTGTCTACTGTCTAATAGACTCTTCTCTGTCTGCTGTCTAATAGACTCTTCTCTGTCTACTGTCTAATAGACTCTTCTCTGTCCACTGTCTAATAGACTCTTCTCTGTCTGTCTAATAGACTCTTCTCTGTCTGCTGTCTAATAGACTCTTCTCTGTCTACTGTCTAATAGACTCTTCTCTGTCTAATAGACTCTTCTCTGTCTACTGTCTAATAGACTCTTCTCTGTCTGCTGTCTAATAGACTCTTCTCTGTCTACTGTCTAATAGACTCTTCTCTGTCTACTGTCTAATAGACTTTTCTCTGTCTACTGTCTAATAGACTCTTCTCTGTCTACTGTCTAATAGACTCTTCTCTGTCTAATAGACTCTTCTCTGTCTAATAGACTCTTCTCTGTCTACTGTCTAATAGACTCTTCTCTGTCTACTGTCTAATAGACTCTTCTCTGTCTACTGTCTAATAGACTCTTCTCTGTCTACTGTCTAATAGACTCTTCTCTGTCTACTGTCTAATAGACTCTTCTCTGTCTACTGTCTAATAGACTCTTCTCTGTCTACTGTCTAATAGACTCTTCTCTGTCTACTGTCTAATAGACTCTTCTCTGTCTACTGTCTAATAGACTCTTCTCTGTCTACTGTCTAATAGACTCTTCTCTGTCTACTGTCTAATAGACTCTTCTCTGTCTAATAGACTCTTCTCTGTCTAATAGACTCTTCTCTGTCTACTGTCTAATAGACTCTTCTCTGTCTACTGTCTAATAGACTCTTCTCTGTCTGCTGTCTAATAGACTCTTCTCTGTCTACTGTCTAATAGACTCTTCTCTGTCTAATAGACTCTTCTCTGTCTAATAGACTCTTCTCTGTCTACTGTCTAATAGACACTTCTCTGTCTGCTGTCTAATAGACTCTTCTCTGTCTACTGTCTAATAGACTCTTCTCTGTCTACTGTCTAATAGACTCTTCTCTGTCTGTCTAATAGACTCTTCTCTGTCTACTGTCTAATAGACTCTTCTCTGTCTACTGTCTAATAGATTCTTCTCTGTCCACTGTCTAATAGACTCTTCTCTGTCTACTGTCTAATAGACTCTTCTCTGTCTACTGTCTAATAGACTCTTCTCTGTCTACTGTCTAATAGACTCTTCTCTGTCTGCTGTCTAATAGACTCTTCTCTGTCTACTGTCTAATAGACTCTTCTCTGTCTGCTGTCTAATAGACTCTTCTCTGTCTACTGTCTAATAGACTCTTCTCTGTCTACTGTCTAATAGACTCTTCTCTGTCTACTGTCTAATAGACTCTTCTCTGTCTACTGTCTAATAGACTCTTCTCTGTCTACTGTCTAATAGACTCTTCTCTGTCTGCTGTCTAATAGACTCTTCTCTGTCTGCTGTCTAATAGACTCTTCTCTGTCTACTGTCTAATAGACTCTTCTCTGTCTGCTGTCTAATAGACTCTTCTCTGTCTACTGTCTAATAGACTCTTCTCTGTCTACTGTCTAATAGACTCTTCTCTGTCTACTGTCTAATAGACTCTTCTCTGTCTAATAGACTCTTCTCTGTCTAATAGACTCTTCTCTGTCTACTGTCTAATAGACTCTTCTCTGTCTACTGTCTAATAGACTCTTCTCTGTCTACTGTCTAATAGACTCTTCTCTGTCTACTGTCTAATAGACTCTTCTCTGTCTACTGTCTAATAGACTCTTCTCTGTCTACTGTCTAATAGACTCTTCTCTGTCTACTGTCTAATAGACTCTTCTCTGTCTACTGTCTAATAGACTCTTCTCTGTCTACTGTCTAATAGACTCTTCTCTGTCTACTGTCTAATAGACTCTTCTCTGTCTAATAGACTCTTCTCTGTCTAATAGACTCTTCTCTGTCTACCATAGACTCTTCTCTGTCTACTGTCTAATAGACTCTTCTCTGTCTACTGTCTAATAGACTCTTCTCTGTCTACTGTCTAATAGACTCTTCTCTGTCTACTGTCTAATAGACTCTTCTCTGTCTACTGTCTAATAGACTCTTCTCTGTCTACTGTCTAATAGACTCTTCTCTGTCTACTGTCTAATAGACTCTTCTCTGTCTACTGTCTAATAGACTCTTCTCTGTCTACTGTCTAATAGACTCTTCTCTGTCTACTGTCTAATAGACTCTTCTCTGTCTAATAGACTCTTCTCTGTCTAGATAGACTCTTCTCTGTCTACTGTCTAATAGACTCTTCTCTGTCTACTGTCTAATAGACTCTTCTCTGTCTACTGTCTAATAGACTCTTCTCTGTCTACTGTCTAATAGACTCTTCTCTGTCTATTTATAGACTCTTCTCTGTCTCAATAGACTCTTCTCTGTCTACTGTCTAATAGACTCTTCTCTGTCTGCTGTCTAATAGACTCTTCTCTGTCTACTGTCTAATAGACTCTTCTCTGTCTACTGTCTAATAGACTCTTCTCTGTCTCGTCTAATAGACTCTTCTCTGTCTACTGTCTAATAGACTCTTCTCTGTCTACTGTCTAATAGACTCTTCTCTGTCCATCTGTCTAATAGACTCTTCTCTGTCTACTGTCTAATAGACTCTTCTCTGTCTACTGTCTAATAGACTCTTCTCTGTCTACTGTCTAATAGACTCTTCTCTGTCTACTGTCTAATAGACTCTTCTCTGTCTACTGTCTAATAGACTCTTCTCTGTCTACTGTCTAATAGACTCTTCTCTGTCTACTGTCTAATAGACTCTTCTCTGTCTGCTGTCTAATAGACTCTTCTCTGTCTGCTGTCTAATAGACTCTTCTCTGTCTACTGTCTAATAGACTCTTCTCTGTCTGCTGTCTAATAGACTCTTCTCTGTCTACTGTCTAATAGACTCTTCTCTGTCTGCTGTCTAATAGACTCTTCTCTGTCTGCTGTCTAATAGACTCTTCTCTGTCTACTGTCTAATAGACTCTTCTCTGTCTAATAGACTCTTCTCTGTCTAATAGACTCTTCTCTGTCTACTGTCTAATAGACTCTTCTCTGTCTACTGTCTAATAGACTCTTCTCTGTCTACTGTCTAATAGACTCTTCTCTGTCTACTGTCTAATAGACTCTTCTCTGTCCACTGTCTAATAGACTCTTCTCTGTCTACGTCTAATAGACTCTTCTCTGTCTACTGTCTAATATACTCTTCTCTGTCTACTGTCTAATAGACTCTTCTCTGTCTACTGTCTAATAGACTCTTCTCTGCTTCTAATAGACTCTTCTCTGTCTAATAGACTCTTTCTCTGTCTACTGTCTAATAGACTCTTCTCTGTCTACTGTCTAATAGACTCTTCTCTGTCTACTGTCTAATAGACTCTTCTCTGTCCACTGTCTAATAGACACTTCTCTGTCTGTCTAATAGACTCTTCTCTGTCTACTGTCTAATAGACTCTTCTCTGTCCACTGTCTAATAGACTCTTCTCTGTCTAATAGACTCTTCTCTGTCTAATAGACTCTTCTCTGTCTGCTGTCTAATAGACTCTTCTCTGTCTTTCTAATAGACTCTTCTCTGTCTACTGTCTAATAGACTCTTCTCTGTCTACTGTCTAATAGACTCTTCTCTGTCTACTGTCTAATAGACTCTTCTCTGTCTACTGTCTAATAGACTCTTCTCTGTCTGTCTAATAGACTCTTCTCTGTCTACTGTCTAATAGACTCTTCTCTGTCCACTGTCTAATAGACTCTTCTCTGTCTGCTGTCTAATAGACTCTTCTCTGTCTGCTGTCTAATAGACTCTTCTCTGTCTACTGTCTAATAGACTCTTCTCTGTCTGTCTAATAGACTCTTCTCTGTCTGTCTAATAGACTCTTCTCTGTCTGCTGTCTAATAGACTCTTCTCTGTCTGCTGTCTAATAGACTCTTCTCTGTCTACTGTCTAATAGACTCTTCTCTGTCTACTGTCTAATAGACTCTTCTCTGTCTACTGTCTAATAGACTCTTCTCTGTCTACTGTCTAATAGACTCTTCTCTGTCTACTGTCTAATAGACTCTTCTCTGTCTACTGTCTAATAGACTCTTCTCTGTCTACTGTCTAATAGACTCTTCTCTGTCTACTGTCTAATAGACTCTTCTCTGTCTACTGTCTAATAGACTCTTCTCTGTCTAATAGACTCTTCTCTGTCTAATAGACTCTTCTCTGTCTAATAGACTCTTCTCTGTCTACTGTCTAATAGACTCTTCTCTGTCTACTGTCTAATAGACTCTTCTCTGTCTACTGTCTAATAGACTCTTCTCTGTCTACTGTCTAATAGACTCTTCTCTGTCTACTGTCTAATAGACTCTTCTCTGTCTACTGTCTAATAGACTCTTCTCTGTCTACTGTCTAATAGACTCTTCTCTGTCTACTGTCTAATAGACTCTTCTCTGTCTACTGTCTAATAGACTCTTCTCTGTCTACTGTCTAATAGACTCTTCTCTGTCTAATAGACTCTTCTCTGTCTAATAGACTCTTCTCTGTCTACTGTCTAATAGACTCTTCTCTGTCTACTGTCTAATAGACTCTTCTCTGTCTGCTGTCTAATAGACTCTTCTCTGTCTACTGTCTAATAGACTCTTCTCTGTCTAATAGACTCTTCTCTGTCTAATAGACTCTTCTCTGTCTACTGTCTAATAGACTCTTCTCTGTCTGCTGTCTAATAGACTCTTCTCTGTCTACTGTCTAATAGACTCTTCTCTGTCTACTGTCTAATAGACTCTTCTCTGTCTACTGTCTAATAGACTCTTCTCTGTCTAATAGACTCTTCTCTGTCTAATAGACTCTTCTCTGTCTACTGTCTAATAGACTCTTCTCTGTCTACTGTCTAATAGACTCTTCTCTGTCTGCTGTCTAATAGACTCTTCTCTGTCTACTGTCTAATAGACTCTTCTCTGTCTAATAGACTCTTCTCTGTCTAATAGACTCTTCTCTGTCTACTGTCTAATAGACTCTTCTCTGTCTGCTGTCTAATAGACTCTTCTCTGTCTACTGTCTAATAGACTCTTCTCTGTCTACTGTCTAATAGACTCTTCTCTGTCTGTCTAATAGACTCTTCTCTGTCTACTGTCTAATAGACTCTTCTCTGTCTACTGTCTAATAGACTCTTCTCTGTCTACTGTCTAATAGACTCTTCTCTGTCTACTGTCTAATAGACTCTTCTCTGTCTACTGTCTAATAGACTCTTCTCTGTCTACTGTCTAATAGACTCTTCTCTGTCTACTGTCTAATAGACTCTTCTCTGTCTACTGTCTAATAGACTCTTCTCTGTCTGCCTGTCTAATAGACTCTTCTCTGTCTACTGTCTAATAGACTCTTCTCTGTCTGCTGTCTAATAGACTCTTCTCTGTCTACTGTCTAATAGACTCTTCTCTGTCTACTGTCTAATAGACTCTTCTCTGTCTACTGTCTAATAGACTCTTCTCTGTCTAATAGACTCTTCTCTGTCTAATAGACTCTTCTCTGTCTACTGTCTAATAGACTCTTCTCTGTCTACTGTCTAATAGACTCTTCTCTGTCTACTGTCTAATAGACTCTTCTCTGTCTACTGTCTAATAGACTCTTCTCTGTCTACTGTCTAATAGACTCTTCTCTGTCTACTGTCTAATAGACTCTTCTCTGTCTACTGTCTAATAGACTCTTCTCTGTCTACTGTCTAATAGACTCTTCTCTGTCTACTGTCTAATAGACTCTTCTCTGTCTACTGTCTAATAGACTCTTCTCTGTCTAATAGACTCTTCTCTGTCTAATAGACTCTTCTCTGTCTAATAGACTCTTCTCTGTCTACTGTCTAATAGACTCTTCTCTGTCTACTGTCTAATAGACTCTTCTCTGTCTATACTTCTGTCTAATAGACTCTTCTCTGTCTACTGTCTAATAGACTCTTCTCTGTCTACTGTCTAATAGACTCTTCTCTGTCTACTGTCTAATAGACTCTTCTCTGTCTACTGTCTAATAGACTCTTCTCTGTCTACTGTCTAATAGACTCTTCTCTGTCTACTGTCTAATAGACTCTTCTCTGTCTACTGTCTAATAGACTCTTCTCTGTCTACTGTCTAATAGACTCTTCTCTGTCTAATAGACTCTTCTCTGTCTAATAGACTCTTCCCCTCTGTCTACTGTCTAATAGACTCTTCTCTGTCTACTGTCTAATAGACTCTTCTCTGTCTACTGTCTAATAGACTCTTCTCTGTCTACTGTCTAATAGACTCTTCTCTGTCTACTGTCTTAGCTCTTCTCTGTCTAATAGACTCTTCTCTGTCTACTGTCTAATAGACTCTTCTCTGTCTACTGTCTAATAGACTCTTCTCTGTCTACTGTCTAATAGACTCTTCTCTGTCTACTGTCTAATAGACTCTTCTCTGTCTGTCTAATAGACTCTTCTCTGTCTACTGTCTAATAGACTCTTCTCTGTCTACTGTCTAATAGACTCTTCTCTGTCTACTGTCTAATAGACTCTTCTCTGTCTACTGTCTAATAGACTCTTCTCTGTCTACTGTCTAATAGACTCTTCTCTGTCTACTGTCTAATAGACTCTTCTCTGTCTGCTGTCTAATAGACTCTTCTCTGTCTGCTGTCTAATAGACTCTTCTCTGTCTACTGTCTAATAGACTCTTCTCTGTCTGTCTAATAGACTCTTCTCTGTCTGTCTAATAGACTCTTCTCTGTCTGCTGTCTAATAGACTCTTCTCTGTCTGCTGTCTAATAGACTCTTCTCTGTCTACTGTCTAATAGACTCTTCTCTGTCTACTGTCTAATAGACTCTTCTCTGTCTGTCTAATAGACTCTTCTCTGTCTACTGTCTAATAGACTCTTCTCTGTCTACTGTCTAATAGACTCTTCTCTGTCTACTGTCTAATAGACTCTTCTCTGTCTGTCTAATAGACTCTTCTCTGTCTGTCTAATAGACTCTTCTCTGTCTGCTGTCTAATAGACTCTTCTCTGTCTGCTGTCTAATAGACTCTTCTCTGTCTACTGTCTAATAGACTCTTCTCTGTCTACTGTCTAATAGACTCTTCTCTGTCTGTCTAATAGACTCTTCTCTGTCTGTCTAATAGACTCTTCTCTGTCTGTCTAATAGACTCTTCTCTGTCTGCTGTCTAATAGACTCTTCTCTGTCTACTGTCTAATAGACTCTTCTCTGTCTACTGTCTAATAGACTATTCTCTGTCTGTCTAATAGACTCTTCTCTGTCTACTGTCTAATAGACTCTTCTCTGTCTACTGTCTAATAGACTCTTCTCTGTCTGCTGTCTAATAGACTCTTCTCTGTCTACTGTCTAATAGACTATTCTCTGTCTGCTGTCTAATAGACTCTTCTCTGTCTGCTGTCTAATAGACTCTTCTCTGTCTACTGTCTAATAGACTCTTCTCTGTCTAATAGACTCTTCTCTGTCTAATAGACTCTTCTCTGTCTACTGTCTAATAGACTCTTCTCTGTCTACTGTCTAATAGACTCTTCTCTGTCTACTGTCTAATAGACTCTTCTCTGTCTACTGTCTAATAGACTCTTCTCTGTCTACTGTCTAATAGACTCTTCTCTGTCTACTGTCTAATAGACTCTTCTCTGTCTACTGTCTAATAGACTCTTCTCTGTCTGCTGTCTAATAGACTCTTCTCTGTCTGCTGTCTAATAGACTCTTCTCTGTCTACTGTCTAATAGACTCTTCTCTGTCTAATAGACTCTTCTCTGTCTAATAGACTCTTCTCTGTCTACTGTCTAATAGACTCTTCTCTGTCTACTGTCTAATAGACTCTTCTCTGTCTACTGTCTAATAGACTCTTCTCTGTCTACTGTCTAATAGACTCTTCTCTGTCCACTGTCTAATAGACTCTTCTCTGTCTGTCTAATAGACTCTTCTCTGTCTACTGTCTAATAGACTCTTCTCTGTCTGCTGTCTAATAGACTCTTCTCTGTCTACTGTCTAATAGACTCTTCTCTGTCTAATAGACTCTTCTCTGTCTAATAGACTCTTCTCTGTCTACTGTCTAATAGACTCTTCTCTGTCTACTGTCTAATAGACTCTTCTCTGTCTACTGTCTAATAGACTCTTCTCTGTCTACTGTCTAATAGACTCTTCTCTGTCTACTGTCTAATAGACTCTTCTCTGTCTACTGTCTAATAGACTTTTCTCTGTCTACTGTCTAATAGACTATTCTCTGTCTACTGTCTAATAGACTCTTCTCTGTCTACTGTCTAATAGACTCTTCTCTGTCTGCTGTCTAATAGACTCTTCTCTGTCTACTGTCTAATAGACTCTTCTCTGTCTACTGTCTAATAGACTCTTCTCTGTCTACTGTCTAATAGACTCTTCTCTGTCTACTGTCTAATAGACTCTTCTCTGTCTACTGTCTAATAGACTCTTCTCTGTCTGTCTAATAGACTCTTCTCTGTCTACTGTCTAATAGACTCTTCTCTGTCTACTGTCTAATAGACTCTTCTCTGTCTACTGTCTAATAGACTCTTCTCTGTCTACTGTCTAATAGACTCTTCTCTGTCTGTCTAATAGACTCTTCTCTGTCTGCTGTCTAATAGACTCTTCTCTGTCTACTGTCTAATAGACTCTTCTCTGTCTACTGTCTAATAGACTCTTCTCTGTCTACTGTCTAATAGACTCTTCTCTGTCTACTGTCTAATAGACTCTTCTCTGTCTGTCTAATAGACTCTTCTCTGTCTGTCTAATAGACTCTTCTCTGTCTGCTGTCTAATAGACTCTTCTCTGTCTGCTGTCTAATAGACTCTTCTCTGTCTACTGTCTAATAGACTCTTCTCTGTCTACTGTCTAATAGACTCTTCTCTCGTCTGTCTAATAGACTCTTCTCTGTCTGTCTAATAGACTCTTCTCTGTCTGTCTAATAGACTCTTCTCTGTCTGCTGTCTAATAGACTCTTCTCTGTCTACTGTCTAATAGACTCTTCTCTGTCTACTGTCTAATAGACTATTCTCTGTCTGTCTAATAGACTCTTCTCTGTCTACTGTCTAATAGACTCTTCTCTGTCTACTGTCTAATAGACTCTTCTCTGTCTACTGTCTAATAGACTCTTCTCTGTCCACTGTCTAATAGACTCTTCTCTGTCTAATAGACTCTTCTCTGTCTACTGTCTAATAGACTCTTCTCTGTCTACTGTCTAATAGACTCTTCTCTGTCTACTGTCTAATAGACTCTTCTCTGTCTACTGTCTAATAGACTCTTCTCTGTCTACTGTCTAATAGACTCTTCTCTGTCTACTGTCTAATAGACTCTTCTCTGTCTACTGTCTAATAGACTCTTCTCTGCCTACTGTCTAATAGACTCTTCTCTGTCTACTGTCTAATAGACTCTTCTCTGTCTACTGTCTAATAGACTCTTCTATGTCTGCTGTCTAATAGACTCTTCTCTGTCTGTCTAATAGACTCTTCTCTGTCTACTGTCTAATAGACTCTTCTATGTCTGCTGTCTAATAGACTCTTCTCTGTCTACTGTCTAATAGACTCTTCTCTGTCTACTGTCTAATAGACTCTTCTATGTCTGCTGTCTAATAGACTCTTCTCTGTCTGTCTAATAGACTCTTCTCTGTCTACTGTCTAATAGACTCTTCTCTGTCTACTGTCTAATAGACTCTTCTCTGTCTGCTGTCTAATAGACTCTTCTCTGTCTACTGTCTAATAGACTCTTCTCTGTCTACTGTCTAATAGACTCTTCTATGTCTGCTGTCTAATAGACTCTTCTCTGTCTGTCTAATAGACTCTTCTCTCTCTACTGTCTAATAGACTCTTCTCTGTCTACTGTCTAATAGACTCTTCTCTGTCTGCTGTCTAATAGACTCTTCTCTGTCTGCTGTCTAATAGACTATTCTCTGTCTGTCTAATAGACTCTTCTCTGTCTGTCTAATAGACTCTTCTCTGTCTACTGTCTAATAGACTCTTCTCTGTCTACTGTCTAATAGACTCTTCTCTGTCTGCTGTCTAATAGACTCTTCTCTGTCTACTGTCTAATAGACTCTTCTCTGTCTACTGTCTAATAGACTCTTCTCTGTCTGCTGTCTAATAGACTCTTCTCTGTCTACTGTCTAATAGACTCTTCTCTACAACATCTGAAACTTTAGATGTGTGCTTCTCAAACAGAATGGCTAATCCTTATACCTGAATGTTTTGGGTGGAGACGGCAAGGCAGCATAAGAAATAATCATTTATTTTGGGGATGATGGGGTGTGTGTGAGATGGTGGCGATAACCCTCTTGGCTGCTCCGTGATCCGGGGTGGATTCAGGCTGCTCCGTGATCCAGGGTGGATAGAGGGTGGATTCAGGCTGCTCAGTGATCCGGGGTGTATAGAGGGTGGATTCAGGCTGCTCAGTGATCCGGGGTGGATAGAGGGTGGATTCAGGCTGCTCAGTGATCCGGGGTGTATAGAGGGTGGATTCAGGCTGCTCAGTGATCCGGGGTGGATAGTGGGTGGATTCAGGCTGCTCAGTGATCCGGGGTGGATAGTGGGTGGATTCAGGCTGCTCAGTGATCCAGGGTGGATTCAGGCTGCTCAGTGATCCGGGGTGGATAGAGGGTGGATTCAGTCTGCTCCGTGATCCAGGGTGGATTCAGTCTGCTCCGTGATCCGGGGTGGATAGAGGGTGGATTCAGGCTGCTCCGTGATCCGGGGTGGATAGAGGGTGGATTCAGGCTGCTCCGTGATCCAGGGTGGATAGAGGGTGGATTCAGGCTGCTCCGTGATCCAGGGTGGATTCAGGCTGCTCAGTGATCCAGGGTGGATAGAGGGTGGATTCAGGCTGCTCCGTGATCCGGGGTGGATAGAGGGTGGATTCAGTCTGCTCCGTGATCCGGGGTGGATAGAGGGTGGATTCAGGCTGCTCCGTGATCCGGGGTGGATAGAGGGTGGATTCAGGCTGCTCCGTGATCCAGGGTGGATAGAGGGTGGATTCAGGCTGCTCCGTGATCCAGGGTGGATTCAGGCTGCTCAGTGATCCAGGGTGGATAGAGGGTGGATTCAGGCTGCTCCGTGATCCGGGGTGGATAGAGGGTGGATTCAGGCTGCTCCGTGATCCGGGGTGGATAGAGGGTGGATTCAGGCTGCTCCGTGATCCAGGGTGGATAGAGGGTGGATTCAGGCTGATCTGTGATCCAGGGTGGATAGAGGGTGGATTCAGGCTGCTCCGTGATCCGGGGTGGATAGAGGGTGGATTCAGGCTGCTCCGTGATCCGGGGTGGATAGAGGGTGGATTCAGGCTGCTCCGTGATCCGGGGTGGATTCAGGCTGCTCAGTGATCCGGAGTGGATAGAGGGTGGATTCAGGCTGCTCAGTGATCCGGGGTGGATAGAGGGTGGATTCAGGCTGCTCCGTGATCCGGGGTGGATTCAGGCTGCTCAGTGATCCGGAGTGGATAGAGGGTGGATTCAGGCTGCTCAGTGATCCGGGGTGGATAGAGGGTGGATTCAGGCTGCTCCGTGATCCGGGGTGGATAGAGGGTGGATTCAGGCTGCTCCGTGATCCGGGGTGGATTCAGGCTGCTCAGTGATCCGGAGTGGATAGAGGGTGGATTCAGGCTGCTCCGTGATCCGGGGTGGATAGAGGGTGGATTCAGGCTGCTCCGTGATCCAGGGTGGATAGAGGGTGGATTCAGGCTGCTCCGTGATCCAGGGTGGATTCAGGCTGCTCAGTGATCCAGGGTGGATAGAGGGTGGATTCAGGCTGCTCCGTGATCCGGGGTGGATAGAGGGTGGATTCAGGCTGCTCCGTGATCCAGGGTGGATAGAGGGTGGATTCAGGCTGCTCCGTGATCCAGGGTGGATTCAGGCTGCTCAGTGATCCAGGGTGGATAGAGGGTGGATTCAGGCTGCTCCGTGATCCGGGGTGGATAGAGGGTGGATTCAGGCTGCTCCGTGATCCGGGGTGGATAGAGGGTGGATTCAGGCTGCTCCGTGATCCAGGGTGGATAGAGGGTGGATTCAGGCTGCTCCGTGATCCAGGGTGGATTCAGGCTGCTCAGTGATCCAGGGTGGATAGAGGGTGGATTCAGGCTGCTCCGTGATCCGGGGTGGATAGAGGGTGGATTCAGGCTGCTCCGTGATCCGGGGTGGATAGAGGGTGGATTCAGGCTGCTCCGTGATCCGGGGTGGATAGAGGGTGGATTCAGGCTGCTCAGTGATCCGGGGTGGATAGAGGGTGGATTCAGGCTGCTCAGTGATCCAGGGTGGATAGAGGGTGGATTCAGGCTGCTCAGTGATCCAGGGTGGATAGAGGGTGGATTCAGGCTGCTCAGTGATCCAGGGTGGATAGAGGGTGGATTCAGGCTGCTCAGTGATCCGGGGTGGATAGAGGGTGGATTCAGGCTGCTCAGTGATCCGGGGTGGATAGAGGGTGGATTCAGGCTGCTCCGTGATCCAGGGTGGATAGAGGGTGGATTCAGGCTGCTCAGTGATCCGGGGTGGATAGAGGGTGGATTCAGGCTGCTCAGTGATCCAGGGTGTATAGAGGGTGGATTCAGGCTGCTCAGTGATCCAGGGTGGATAGAGGGTGGATTCAGGCTGCTCCGTGATCCAGGGTGGATAGAGGGTGGATTCAGGTTGCTCAGTGATCCAGGGTGGATTCAGGCTGCTCAGTGATCCGGGGTGTATAGAGGGTGGATTCAGGCTGCTCCGTGATCCAGGGTGGATAGAGGGTGGATTCAGGCTGCTCAGTGATCCAGGGTGGATTCAGGCTG
>NW_025534464.1:0-22500 GCF_020615455.1 Coregonus clupeaformis | reverse complement strand
TCAACACTGTGGCCCGCTAGGCTATCTAGCTCACAGCACCACATCTCAACACTGTGGCCCGCTAGGCTATCTAGCTCACAGCACCACATCTCAACACTGTGGCCCGCTAGGCTATCTAGCTCACAGCACCACATCTCAACACTGTGGCCCGCTAGGCTATCTAGCTCACAGCACCACATCTCAACACTGTGGCCCGCTAGGCTATCTAGCTCACAGCACCACATCTCAACACTGTGGCCAGCTAGGCTATCTAGCTCACAGCACCACATCTCAACACTGTGGCCCGCTAGGCTATCTAGCTCACAGCACCACATCTCAACACTGTGGCCCGCTAGGCTATCTAGCTCACAGCACCACATCTCAACACTGTGGCCCGCTAGGCTATCTAGCTCACAGCACCACATCTCAACACTGTGGCCAGCTGGGCTATCTAGATCACAGCACCACATCTCAACACTGTGGCCCGCTAGGCTATCTAGCTCACAGCACCACAATGCCAGTACTGTGTGCGCGCCCAGGTCACTCCTAGCACCGCATGCCCGTATGTGGTTAGCATGAGTCATAGAATCAACCCAGAAATAGAACTCCTTCTGCAACAAGAACCTTGTAGAATGTAGATGTTTTTGCTCCTGGTGGCGGTCGCCAAGTCTCAGTACTTTGCCTAGGTAACAGCTAGCACCGTGCTGTATGAGGTTGGCATGAGTCATAGAATCAACCCAGAAATATAATTTTGAGTTAGATATATACTTATATATCTCTACGTTGCACATTTCATGTTGTCACAATATAGATTTCTTTATCAATGTTACATGAATGTGTGCTTTTATATCAGGTAATCATAATTCATATAGTAGCTTTTGGTTGTGATATAAGCTATCCAAAGGAAGACATCATTTCATGTTTTAAATGTACGTCATATTTTTCCAGGTGATAATCCTATGGAACTGTGACAAGCCCCTTCCGGCCAAACACCGCTGGCCTGCCACCTCTGTACCTGTCCTGGTCATAGAGGGGGAGAACAAGGTGAGTCCTCTGTACCTGTCCTGGTCATAGAGGGGGAGAGCAAGGTGAGTCCTCTGTACCTGTCCTGGTCATAGAGGGGGAGAGCAAGGTGAGTCCTCTGTACCTGTCCTGGTCATAGAGGGGGGGAGAACAAGGTGAGTCCTCTGTACCTGTCCTGGTCATAGAGGGGGAGAACAAGGTGAGTCCTCTGTACCTGTCCTGGTCATAGAGGGGGAGAACAAGGTGAGTCCTCTGTACCTGTCCTGGTCATAGAGGGGGAGAACAAGGTGAGTCCTCTGTACCTGTCCTGGTCATAGAGGGGGAGAGCAAGGTGAGTCCTCTGTACCTGTCCTGGTCATAGAGGGGGAGAACAAGGTGAGTCCTCTGTACCTGTCCTGGTCATAGAGGGGGGAGAACAAGGTGAGTCCTCTGTACCTGTCCTGGTCATAGAGGGGGGAGAGCAAGGTGAGTCCTCTGTACCTGTCCTGGTCATAGAGGGGGAGAGCAAGGTGAGTCCTCTGTACCTGTCCTGGTCATAGAGGGGGAGAACAAGGTGAGTCCTCTGTACCTGTCCTGGTCATAGAGGGGGGAGAACAAGGTGAGTCCTCTGTACCTGTCCTGGTCATAGAGGGGGAGAGCCAGGTGAGTCCTCTGTACCTGTCCTGGTCATAGAGGGGGAGAGCAAGGTGAGTCCTCTATACCTGTCCTGGTCATAGAGGGGGAGAACAAGGTGAGTCCTCTGTACCTGTCCTGGTCATAGAGGGGGAGAACAAGGTGAGTCCTCTGTACCTGTCCTGGTCATAGAGGGGGAGAACAAGGTGAGTCCTCTGTACCTGTCCTGGTCATAGAGGGGGAGAACAAGGTGAGTCCTCTGTACCTGTCCTGGTCATAGAGGGGGAGAACAAGGTGAGTCCTCTGTACCTGTCCTGGTCATAGAGGGGGGAGAACAAGGTGAGTCCTCTGTACCTGTCCTGGTCATAGAGGGGGAGAGCAAGGTGAGTCCTCTGTACCTGTCCTGGTCATAGAGGGGGAGAACAAGGTGAGTCCTCTGTACCTGTCCTGGTCATAGAGGGGGAGAACAAGGTGAGTCCTCTGTACCTGTCCTGGTCATAGAGGGGGAGAGCAAGGTGAGTCCTCTGTACCTGTCCTGGTCATAGAGGGGGAGAGCAAGGTGAGTTCTCTTCTCCTATAGCTTCACATACATCAATATGCTTTATGGATACAGAGACAAGTCTAAATACAGCCCTAGATATTCTAATGATATCTAGTGATTTATATTGATTGTTCTAAGATATCTAGTCATTTGTATTGATTGTTCTAAGATATCTAGTCATTTGAATTGATTGTTCTAGGATATCTAGTCATTTGTATTGATTGTTCTAAGATATCTAGTCATTTATATTGATTGTTCTAAGATATCTAGTCATTTATATTGATTGTTCTAATGATATCTAGTCATTTGAATTGATTGTTCTAAGATATCTAGTCATTTGTATTGATTGTTCTAAGATATCTAGTCATTTGTATTGATTGTTCTAAGATATCTAGTCATTTGTATTGATTGTTCTAAGATATCTAGTCATTTGTATTGATTGTTCTAAGATATCTAGTCATTTGTATTGATTGTTCTAAGATATCTAGTCATTTGAATTGATTGTTCTAGGATATCTAGTCATTTGTATTGATTGTTCAAAGATATCTAGTCATTTGTATTGATTGTTCTAAGATATCTAGTCATTTGTATTGATTGTTCTAAGATATCTAGTCATTTGTATTGATTGTTCTAAGATATCTAGTCATTTGAATTGATTGTTCTAATGATATCTAGTCATTTGTATTGATTGTTCTAAGATATCTAGTCATTTGTATTGATTGTTCTAAGATATCTAGTCATTTATATTGATTGTTCTAAGATATCTAGTCATTTGAATTGATTGTTCTAATGATATCTAGTGATTTATATTGATTGTTCTAAGATATCTAGTCATTTGAATTGATTGTTCTAAGATATCTAGTCATTTATATTGATTGTTCTAAGATATCTAGTCATTTGTATTGATTGTTCTAAGATATCTAGTCATTTGTATTGATTGTTCTAAGATATCTAGTCATTTATATTGATTGTTCTAAGATATCTAGTCATTTGTATTGATTGTTCTAAGATATCTAGTCATTTATATTGATTGTTCTAAGATATCTAGTCATTTGAATTGATTGTTCTAATGATATCTAGTGATTTATATTGATTGTTCTAAGATATCTAGTCATTTGAATTGATTGTTCTAATGATATCTAGTGATTTATATTGATTGTTCTAAGATATCTAGTCATTTGAATTGATTGTTCTAGGATATCTAGTCATTTGTATTGATTGTTCTAAGATATCTAGTCATTTATATTGATTGTTCTAATATATCTAGTCATTTGAATTGATTGTTCTAGGATATCTAGTCATTTGTATTGATTGTTCTAAGATATCTAGTCATTTGTATTGATTGTTCTAAGATATCTAGTCATTTGTATTGATTGTTCTAAGATATCTAGTCATTTGTATTGATTGTTCTAAGATATCTAGTCATTTGTATTGATTGTTCTAAGATATCTAGTCATTTGTATTGATTGTTGCAGTGACGAGCCCTACTGTTTGTTGCCGTGTCTTCAGGTGATGAGCAGTCGTTTCCTGCCCTATGACGCCATACCAACAGACGCCGTTCTGAGTCTGGACGAGGATACCGTTCTCTCTACTACTGAGGTGAGATACTGCCAGTAGTTTATTACTACCGTATGTAAACTAAAGGGGTACCACAAGGTTCTATTTTAGGCCCAGTTCTGTTCACCATTTCTATAAATGACATGGGCAAAGCTATGAAAAAAAACGGTCAACTTCATCTATATGCTGATGCACTGTTACAACAGGTGAGCTGAAGCTGAACGGGAGGATTTCGTGTTATACTGGAGTTGCGTTACGAGCTTTAGGTGCTCAGTGTTGCCACTCTCTCCCTTTTTTGCAGGTGGACTTTGCTTTCACAGTGTGGCAGAGTTTCCCAGAGAGGATTGTGGGATACCCGGCCAGGAGTCATTTCTGGGACAGCAACAAGGAGAGGTGGGGTTACACCTCCAAGTGGACCAACGACTACTCTATGGTCCTGACAGGAGCTGCTATATACCACAGGTGAGAAGGCAGGCACGACGCTACAGACCAAGCCTTCTCCTGGAGACCTACTAGATGTCCAGGCTTTTGCTCCAGCCCTTAGCCAGTGATTAATAGAATCAGTTGTGTTAGATTAGGGCTGAAACAAAGGGTTAGTTAGCTCTCCAGGAGTAGGGTCGACTACCGTTGAGCCGCAACTTTGACTGTTTCATATCAAAACAGCTATAGGGGAGCTGACTGAAGTCTAACTCCAACTAATGTTACCTGTCCTCCAGATATTACCACTACCTGAACACCAGCTACCTGCCGGCCAGTCTGTCTAATCCTAACTCCAACTGATGTTACCTGTCTTTACCTGTAGATGTTACCACTACCTGGAGATATTACCACTACCTGTAGATATTACCACTACCTGGAGATATTACCAGTACCTGTAGATATTACCACTACCTGGAGATATTACCACTACCTGGAGATATTACCACTACCTGTAGATATTACCACTACCTGTAGATATTACCACTACCTGGAGATATTACCACTACCTGGAGATATTACCACTACCTGTAGATATTACCACTACCTGTAGATATTACCACTACCTGGAGATATTACCACTACCTGTCTTTACCTGTAGATATTACCACTACCTGTCTTTACCTGGAGATATTACCACTACCTGGAGATATTACCACTACCTGTAGATATTACCACTACCTGTAGATATTACCACTACCTGTCTTTACCTGTAGATATTACCACTACCTGTAGATATTACCACTACCTGTAGATATTACCACTACCTGTCTTTACCTGTAGATATTACCACTACCTGTAGATATTACCACTACCTGTCTTTACCTGGAGATATTACCACTACCTGTAGATATTACCACTACCTGTAGATATTACCACTACCTGTAGATATTACCACAACCTGTCTTTACCTGGAGATATTACCACTACCTGTAGATATTACCACTACCTGTAGATATTACCACTACCTGTAGATATTACCACTACCTGGAGATATTACCACTACCTGTAGATATTATCACTACCTGTAGATATTACCACTACCTGTAGATATTACCACTACCTGTAGATATTACCACTACCTGTCTTTACCTGTAGATATTACCACTACCTGTAGATATTACCACTACCTGTAGATATTACCACTACCTGGAGATATTACCACTACCTGTAGATATTACCACTACCTGTAGATATTACCACTACCTGTAGATATTACCACTACCTGTCTTTACCTGTAGATATTACCACTACCTGTAGATATTACCACTACCTGGAGATATTACCACTACCTGTAGATATTACCACTACCTGTAGATATTACCACTACCTGGAGATATTACCACTACCTGTAGATATTACCACTACCTGTAGATATTACCACTACCTGTAGATATTACCACTACCTGTCTTTACCTGTAGATATTACCACTACCTGTAGATATTACCACTACCTGGAGATATTACCACTACCTGGAGATATTACCACTACCTGTAGATATTACCACTACCTGGAGATATTACCACTACCTGTAGATATTACCACTACCTGTAGATATTACCACTACCTGTCTTTACCTGTAGATATTACCACTACCTGTAGATATTACCACTACCTGTAGATATTACCACTACCTGGAGATATTACCACTACCTGGAGATATTACCACTACCTGTCTTTACCTGTAGATATTACCACTACCTGTAGATATTACCACTACCTGTAGATATTACCACTACCTGGAGATATTACCACTACCTGTAGATATTACCACTACCTGTAGATATTACCACTACCTGGAGATATTACCACTACCTGTAGATATTACCACTACCTGGAGATATTACCACTACCTGTAGATATTACCACTACCTGGAGATATTACCACTACCTGGAGATATTACCACTACCTGTAGATATTACCACTACCTGTCTTTACCTGTAGATATTATCACTACCTGTAGATATTACCACTACCTGTAGATATTACCACTACCTGTCTTTACCTGTAGATATTACCACTACCTGTCTTTACCTGTAGATATTACCACTACCTGGAGATATTACCACTACCTGTAGATATTACCACTACCTGGAGATATTACCACTACCTGTAGATATTACCACTACCTGTAGATATTACCACTACCTGTAGATATTACCACTACCTGTAGATATTACCACTACCTGTCTTTACCTGGAGATATTACCACTACCTGTAGATATTACCACTACCTGTAGATATTACCACTACCTGGAGATATTACCACTACCTGGAGATATTACCACTACCTGTAGATATTACCACTACCTGTAGATATTACCACTACCTGTAGATATTACCACTACCTGTAGATATTACCACTATCTGTCTTTACCTGTAGATATTACCACTACCTGTAGATATTACCACTACCTGTAGATATTACCACTACCTGTAGATTTTACCACTACCTGGAGATATTACCACTACCTGTAGATATTACCACTACCTGTAGATTTTACCACTACCTGGAGATATTACCACTACCTGTAGATATTACCACTACCTGTCTTTACCTGTAGATATTACCACTACCTGTCTTTACCTGGAGATATTACCACTACCTGTAGATATTACCACTACCTGTAGATATTACCACTACCTGTAGATATTACCACTACCTGTCTTTACCTGGAGATATTACCACTACCTGGAGATATTACCACTACCTGTAGATATTACCACTACCTGTAGATATTACCACTACCTGTAGATATTACCACTACCTGTAGATATTACCACTACCTGTCTTTACCTGGAGATATTACCACTACCTGGAGATATTACCACTACCTGGAGATATTACCACTACCTGGAGATATTACCACTACCTGTAGATATTACCACTACCTGGAGATATTACCACTACCTGTAGATATTACCACTATCTGTCTTTACCTGTAGATATTACCACTACCTGTAGATATTACCACTACCTGTAGATATTACCACTACCTGTAGATTTTACCACTACCTGTAGATATTACCACTATCTGTCTTTACCTGTAGATATTACCACTACCTGTAGATATTACCACTACCTGTAGATATTACCACTACCTGTAGATATTACCACTACCTGGAGATATTACCACTACCTGTAGATATTACCACTACCTGTCTTTACCTGGAGATATTACCACTACCTGGAGATATTACCACTACCTGGAGATATTACCACTACCTGGAGATATTACCACTACCTGTCTTTACCTGTAGATATTATCACTACCTGTAGATATTACCACTACCTGTAGATATTACCACTACCTGTCTTTACCTGTAGATATTACCACTACCTGTCTTTACCTGTAGATATTACCACTACCTGGAGATATTACCACTACCTGTAGATATTACCACTACCTGTAGATATTACCACTACCTGTAGATATTACCACTACCTGTAGATATTACCACTACCTGTAGATATTACCACTACCTGTCTTTACCTGGAGATATTACCACTACCTGTAGATATTACCACTACCTGGAGATATTACCACTACCTGGAGATATTACCACTACCTGTAGATATTACCACTACCTGGAGATATTACCACTACCTGTAGATATTACCACTACCTGTAGATATTACCACTACCTGTAGATATTACCACTACCTGTAGATATTACCACTATCTGTCTTTACCTGTAGATATTACCACTACCTGTAGATATTACCACTAGCTGTAGATATTACCACTACCTGTAGATTTTACCACTACCTGGAGATATTACCACTACCTGTAGATATTACCACTACCTGTAGATTTTACCACTACCTGGAGATATTACCACTACCTGTATATATTACCACTACCTGTAGATATTACCACTACCTGTAGATATTACCACTACCTGTAGATATTACCACTATCTGTCTTTACCTGTAGATATTACCACTACCTGTAGATATTACCACTACCTGTAGATATTACCACTACCTGTAGATTTTACCACTACCTGGAGATATTACCACTACCTGTAGATATTACCACTACCTGTATATTTTACCACTACCTGGAGATATTACCACTACCTGTAGATATTACCACTACCTGTCTTTACCTGGAGATATTACCACTACCTGTAGATATTACCACTACCTGTAGATATTACCACTACCTGTAGATATTACCACTACCTGTCTTTACCTGGAGATATTACCACTACCTGGAGATATTACCACTACCTGTAGATATTACCACTACCTGTAGATATTACCACTACCTGTAGATATTACCACTACCTGTAGATATTACCACTACCTGTAGATATTACCACTACCTGTAGATATTACCACTATCTGTCTTTACCTGTAGATATTACCACTACCTGTAGATATTACCACTAGCTGTAGATATTACCACTACCTGTAGATTTTACCACTACCTGGAGATATTACCACTACCTGTAGATATTACCACTACCTGTAGATTTTACCACTACCTGGAGATATTACCACTACCTGTATATATTACCACTACCTGTAGATATTACCACTACCTGTAGATATTACCACTACCTGTAGATATTACCACTATCTGTCTTTACCTGTAGATATTACCACTACCTGTAGATATTACCACTACCTGTAGATATTACCACTACCTGTAGATTTTACCACTACCTGGAGATATTACCACTACCTGTAGATATTACCACTACCTGTATATTTTACCACTACCTGGAGATATTACCACTACCTGTAGATATTACCACTACCTGTCTTTACCTGGAGATATTACCACTACCTGTAGATATTACCACTACCTGTAGATATTACCACTACCTGTAGATATTACCACTACCTGTCTTTACCTGGAGATATTACCACTACCTGGAGATATTACCACTACCTGTAGATATTACCACTACCTGTAGATATTACCACTACCTGTAGATATTACCACTACCTGTAGATATTACCACTACCTGTAGATATTACCACTACCTGTCTTTACCTGGAGATATTACCACTACCTGGAGATATTACCACTACCTGGAGATATTACCACTACCTGTAGATATTACCACTACCTGTAGATATTACCACTACCTGGAGATATTACCACTACCTGTAGATATTACCACTATCTGTCTTTACCTGTAGATATTACCACTACCTGTAGATATTACCACTACCTGTAGATATTACCACTACCTGTAGATTTTACCACTACCTGTAGATATTACCACTATCTGTCTTTACCTGTAGATATTACCACTACCTGTAGATATTACCACTACCTGTAGATATTACCACTACCTGTAGATATTACCACTATCTGTCTTTACCTGTAGATATTACCACTACCTGTAGATATTACCACTACCTGTAGATATTACCACTACCTGTAGATTTTACCACTACCTGGAGATATTACCACTACCTGTAGATATTACCACTACCTGTAGATATTACCACTACCTGGAGATATTACCACTACCTGTAGATGTTACCACTACCTGGAGATATTACCACTACCTGTAGATATTACCACTACCTGGAGATATTACCACTACCTGTAGATATTACCACTACCTGTAGATATTACCACTACCTGGAGATATTACCACTACCTGTAGATATTACCACTACCTGGAGATATTACCACTACCTGTCTTTACCTGTAGATATTACCACTACCTGTAGATATTACCACTACCTGGAGATATTACCACTACCTGGAGATATTACCACTACCTGTAGATATTACCACTACCTGTCTTTACCTGTAGATATTACCACTACCTGTAGATATTACCACTACCTGGAGATATTACCACTACCTGGAGATATTACCACTACCTGTCTTTACCTGGAGATATTACCACTACCTGGAGATATTACCACTACCTGGAGATATTACCACTACCTGTCTTTACCTGTAGATATTACCACTACCTGTAGATATTACCACTACCTGTAGATATTACCACTACCTGGAGATATTACCACTACCTGTAGATATTACCACTACCTGTAGATATTACCACTACCTGTAGATATTACCACTACCTGTAGATATTACCACTACCTGTCTTTACCTGTAGATATTACCACTACCTGTAGATATTACCACTACCTGGAGATATTACCACTACCTGTAGATATTACCACTACCTGTAGATATTACCACTACCTGTCTTTACCTGTAGATATTACCACTACCTGGAGATATTACCACTACCTGGAGATATTACCACTACCTGGAGATATTACCACTACCTGTAGATATTACCACTACCTGTCTTTACCTGTAGATATTACCACTACCTGTAGATATTACCACTACCTGTAGATATTACCACTACCTGGAGATATTACCACTACCTGTAGATATTACCACTACCTGTAGATATTACCACTACCTGTAGATATTACCACTACCTGGAGATATTACCACTACCTGTAGATATTACCACTATCTGTCTTTACCTGTAGATATTACCACTACCTGTAGATATTACCACTACCTGTAGATATTACCACTACCTGTCTTTACCTGGAGATATTACCACTACCTGGAGATATTACCACTACCTGTAGATATTACCACTACCTGTAGATATTACCACTACTTGTAGATATTACCACTACCTGTAGATATTACCACTACCTGTCTTTACCTGGAGATATTACCACTACCTGGAGATATTACCACTACCTGGAGATATTACCACTACCTGTAGATATTACCACTACCTGTAGATATTACCACTACCTGGAGATATTACCACTACCTGTAGATATTACCACTATCTGTCTTTACCTGTAGATATTACCACTACCTGTAGATATTACCACTACCTGTAGATATTACCACTACCTGTAGATTTTACCACTACCTGTAGATATTACCACTATCTATCTTTACCTGTAGATATTACCACTACCTGTAGATATTACCACTACCTGTAGATATTACCACTACCTGTAGATATTACCACTACCTGTAGATATTACCACTATCTGTCTTTACCTGTAGATATTACCACTACCTGTAGATATTACCACTACCTGTAGATATTACCACTACCTGTAGATTTTACCACTACCTGGAGATATTACCACTACCTGTAGATATTACCACTACCTGTAGATATTACCACTACCTGGAGATATTACCACTACCTGTAGATGTTACCACTACCTGGAGATATTACCACTACCTGTAGATATTACCACTACCTGGAGATATTACCACTACCTGTAGATATTACCACTACCTGTAGATATTACCACTACCTGGAGATATTACCACTACCTGTAGATATTACCACTACCTGGAGATATTACCACTACCTGTCTTTACCTGTAGATATTACCACTACCTGTAGATATTACCACTACCTGGAGATATTACCACTACCTGGAGATATTACCACTACCTGTAGATATTACCACTACCTGTCTTTACCTGTAGATATTACCACTACCTGTAGATATTACCACTACCTGGAGATATTACCACTACCTGGAGATATTACCACTACCTGTCTTTACCTGGAGATATTACCACTACCTGTAGATATTACCACTACCTGTAGATATTACCACTACCTGTCTTTACCTGTAGATATTACCACTACCTGTAGATATTACCACTACCTGTAGATATTACCACTACCTGGAGATATTACCACTACCTGTAGATATTACCACTACCTGTAGATATTACCACTACCTGGAGATATTACCACTACCTGGAGATATTACCACTACCTGGAGATATTACCACTACCTGTAGATATTACCACTACCTGTAGATATTACCACTACCTGTCTTTACCTGTAGATATTACCACTACCTGTAGATATTACCACTACCTGTAGATATTACCACTACCTGTAGATATTACCACTACCTGTAGATATTACCACTACCTGTCTTTACCTGTAGATATTACCACTACCTGGAGATATTACCACTACCTGTAGATATTACCACTATCTGTCTTTACCTGTAGATATTACCACTACCTGTAGATATTACCACTACCTGTAGATATTACCACTACCTGTAGATTTTACCACTACCTGTAGATATTACCACTATCTGTCTTTACCTGTAGATATTACCACTACCTGTAGATATTACCACTACCTGTAGATATTACCACTACCTGTAGATATTACCACTACCTGTAGATATTACCACTATCTGTCTTTACCTGTAGATATTACCACTACCTGTAGATATTACCACTACCTGTAGATATTACCACTACCTGTAGATTTTACCACTACCTGGAGATATTACCACTACCTGTAGATATTACCACTACCTGTAGATATTACCACTACCTGGAGATATTACCACTACCTGTAGATGTTACCACTACCTGGAGATATTACCACTACCTGTAGATATTACCACTACCTGGAGATATTACCACTACCTGTAGATATTACCACTACCTGTAGATATTACCACTACCTGGAGATATTACCACTACCTGTATATATTACCACTACCTGGAGATATTACCACTACCTGTCTTTACCTGTAGATATTACCACTACCTGTAGATATTACCACTACCTGGAGATATTACCACTACCTGGAGATATTACCACTACCTGTAGATATTACCACTACCTGTCTTTACCTGTAGATATTACCACTACCTGTAGATATTACCACTACCTGGAGATATTACCACTACCTGGAGATATTACCACTACCTGTCTTTACCTGGAGATATTACCACTACCTGTAGATATTACCACTACCTGTAGATATTACCACTACCTGTCTTTACCTGTAGATATTACCACTACCTGTAGATATTACCACTACCTGTAGATATTACCACTACCTGGAGATATTACCACTACCTGTAGATATTACCACTACCTGTAGATATTACCACTACCTGGAGATATTACCACTACCTGGAGATATTACCACTACCTGGAGATATTACCACTACCTGTAGATATTACCACTACCTGTAGATATTACCACTACCTGTCTTTACCTGTAGATATTACCACTACCTGTAGATATTACCACTACCTGTAGATATTACCACTACCTGTAGATATTACCACTACCTGTCTTTACCTGTAGATATTACCACTACCTGTAGATATTACCACTACCTGGAGATATTACCACTACCTGGAGATATTACCACTACCTGTAGATATTACCACTACCTGTAGATATTACCACTACCTGTAGATATTACCACTACCTGTAGATATTACCACTACCTGTAGATATTACCACTACCTGTCTTTACCTGGAGATATTACCACTACCTGGAGATATTACCACTACCTGGAGATATTACCACTACCTGTAGATATTACCACTACCTGTAGATATTACCACTACCTGGAGATATTACCACTACCTGTAGATATTACCACTATCTGTCTTTACCTGTAGATATTACCACTACCTGTAGATATTACCACTACCTGTAGATATTACCACTACCTGTAGATTTTACCACTACCTGTAGATATTACCACTATCTGTCTTTACCTGTAGATATTACCACTACCTGTAGATATTACCACTACCTGTAGATATTACCACTATCTGTCTTTACCTGTAGATATTACCACTACCTGTAGATATTACCACTACCTGTAGATATTACCACTACCTGTAGATTTTACCACTACCTGGAGATATTACCACTACCTGTAGATATTACCACTACCTGTAGATATTACCACTACCTGGAGATATTACCACTACCTGTAGATATTACCACTACCTGTAGATATTACCACTACCTGGAGATATTACCACTACCTGTAGATATTACCACTACCTGGAGATATTACCACTACCTGTCTTTACCTGTAGATATTACCACTACCTGTAGATATTACCACTACCTGGAGATATTACCACTACCTGGAGATATTACCACTACCTGTAGATATTACCACTACCTGTCTTTACCTGTAGATATTACCACTACCTGTAGATATTACCACTACCTGGAGATATTACCACTACCTGGAGATATTACCACTACCTGTCTTTACCTGGAGATATTACCACTACCTGGAGATATTACCACTACCTGGAGATATTACCACTACCTGTCTTTACCTGTAGATATTACCACTACCTGTAGATATTACCACTACCTGTAGATATTACCACTACCTGGAGATATTACCACTACCTGTAGATATTACCACTACCTGTAGATATTACCACTACCTGTAGATATTACCACTACCTGTAGATATTACCACTACCTGTCTTTACCTGTAGATATTACCACTACCTGTAGATATTACCACTACCTGGAGATATTACCACTACCTGTAGATATTACCACTACCTGTAGATATTACCACTACCTGTCTTTACCTGTAGATATTACCACTACCTGGAGATATTACCACTACCTGGAGATATTACCACTACCTGGAGATATTACCACTACCTGTAGATATTACCACTACCTGTCTTTACCTGTAGATATTACCACTACCTGTAGATATTACCACTACCTGTAGATATTACCACTACCTGGAGATATTACCACTACCTGTAGATATTACCACTACCTGTAGATATTACCACTACCTGTAGATATTACCACTACCTGGAGATATTACCACTACCTGTAGATATTACCACTATCTGTCTTTACCTGTAGATATTACCACTACCTGTAGATATTACCACTACCTGTAGATATTACCACTACCTGTAGATATTACCACTACCTGTCTTTACCTGGAGATATTACCACTACCTGGAGATATTACCACTACCTGTAGATATTACCACTACCTGTAGATATTACCACTACCTGTAGATATTACCACTACCTGTAGATATTACCACTACCTGGAGATATTACCACTACCTGTAGATATTACCACTACCTGTAGATATTACCACTACCTGGAGATATTACCACTACCTGGAGATATTACCACTACCTGGAGATATTACCACTACCTGTAGATATTACCACTACCTGTAGATATTACCACTACCTGTCTTTACCTGTAGATATTACCACTACCTGTAGATATTACCACTACCTGTAGATATTACCACTACCTGTAGATATTACCACTACCTGTAGATATTACCACTACCTGTCTTTACCTGTAGATATTACCACTACCTGGAGATATTACCACTACCTGTAGATATTACCACTATCTGTCTTTACCTGTAGATATTACCACTACCTGTAGATATTACCACTACCTGTAGATATTACCACTACCTGTAGATTTTACCACTACCTGTAGATATTACCACTATCTGTCTTTACCTGTAGATATTACCACTACCTGTAGATATTACCACTACCTGTAGATATTACCACTACCTGTAGATATTACCACTACCTGTAGATATTACCACTATCTGTCTTTACCTGTAGATATTACCACTACCTGTAGATATTACCACTACCTGTAGATATTACCACTACCTGTAGATTTTACCACTACCTGGAGATATTACCACTACCTGTAGATATTACCACTACCTGTAGATATTACCACTACCTGGAGATATTACCACTACCTGTAGATGTTACCACTACCTGGAGATATTACCACTACCTGTAGATATTACCACTACCTGGAGATATTACCACTACCTGTAGATATTACCACTACCTGTAGATATTACCACTACCTGGAGATATTACCACTACCTGTATATATTACCACTACCTGGAGATATTACCACTACCTGTCTTTACCTGTAGATATTACCACTACCTGTAGATATTACCACTACCTGGAGATATTACCACTACCTGGAGATATTACCACTACCTGTAGATATTACCACTACCTGTCTTTACCTGTAGATATTACCACTACCTGTAGATATTACCACTACCTGGAGATATTACCACTACCTGGAGATATTACCACTACCTGTCTTTACCTGGAGATATTACCACTACCTGTAGATATTACCACTACCTGTAGATATTACCACTACCTGTCTTTACCTGTAGATATTACCACTACCTGTAGATATTACCACTACCTGTAGATATTACCACTACCTGGAGATATTACCACTACCTGTAGATATTACCACTACCTGTAGATATTACCACTACCTGGAGATATTACCACTACCTGGAGATATTACCACTACCTGGAGATATTACCACTACCTGTAGATATTACCACTACCTGTAGATATTACCACTACCTGTCTTTACCTGTAGATATTACCACTACCTGTAGATATTACCACTACCTGTAGATATTACCACTACCTGTAGATATTACCACTACCTGTCTTTACCTGTAGATATTACCACTACCTGTAGATATTACCACTACCTGGAGATATTACCACTACCTGGAGATATTACCACTACCTGTAGATATTACCACTACCTGTAGATATTACCACTACCTGTAGATATTACCACTACCTGTAGATATTACCACTACCTGTAGATATTACCACTACCTGTCTTTACCTGGAGATATTACCACTACCTGGAGATATTACCACTACCTGGAGATATTACCACTACCTGTAGATATTACCACTACCTGTAGATATTACCACTACCTGGAGATATTACCACTACCTGTAGATATTACCACTATCTGTCTTTACCTGTAGATATTACCACTACCTGTAGATATTACCACTACCTGTAGATATTACCACTACCTGTAGATTTTACCACTACCTGTAGATATTACCACTATCTGTCTTTACCTGTAGATATTACCACTACCTGTAGATATTACCACTACCTGTAGATATTACCACTACCTGTAGATATTACCACTATCTGTCTTTACCTGTAGATATTACCACTACCTGTAGATATTACCACTACCTGTAGATATTACCACTACCTGTAGATTTTACCACTACCTGGAGATATTACCACTACCTGTAGATATTACCACTACCTGTAGATATTACCACTACCTGGAGATATTACCACTACCTGTAGATATTACCACTACCTGTAGATATTACCACTACCTGGAGATATTACCACTACCTGTAGATATTACCACTACCTGGAGATATTACCACTACCTGTCTTTACCTGTAGATATTACCACTACCTGTAGATATTACCACTACCTGGAGATATTACCACTACCTGGAGATATTACCACTACCTGTAGATATTACCACTACCTGTCTTTACCTGTAGATATTACCACTACCTGTAGATATTACCACTACCTGTAGATATTACCACTACCTGGAGATATTACCACTACCTGTCTTTACCTGGAGATATTACCACTACCTGGAGATATTACCACTACCTGGAGATATTACCACTACCTGTCTTTACCTGTAGATATTACCACTACCTGTAGATATTACCACTACCTGTAGATATTACCACTACCTGGAGATATTACCACTACCTGTAGATATTACCACTACCTGTAGATATTACCACTACCTGTAGATATTACCACTACCTGTAGATATTACCACTACCTGTCTTTACCTGTAGATATTACCACTACCTGTAGATATTACCACTACCTGGAGATATTACCACTACCTGTAGATATTACCACTACCTGTAGATATTACCACTACCTGTCTTTACCTGGAGATATTACCACTACCTGGAGATATTACCACTACCTGTAGATATTACCACTACCTGTAGATATTACCACTACCTGTAGATATTACCACTACCTGTAGATATTACCACTACCTGTCTTTACCTGGAGATATTACCACTACCTGGAGATATTACCACTACCTGGAGATATTACCACTACCTGTAGATATTACCACTACCTGTAGATATTACCACTACCTGGAGATATTACCACTACCTGTAGATATTACCACTATCTGTCTTTACCTGTAGATATTACCACTACCTGTAGATATTACCACTACCTGTAGATATTACCACTACCTGTAGATTTTACCACTACCTGTAGATATTACCACTATCTATCTTTACCTGTAGATATTACCACTACCTGTAGATATTACCACTACCTGTAGATATTACCACTACCTGTAGATATTACCACTACCTGTAGATATTACCACTATCTGTCTTTACCTGTAGATATTACCACTACCTGTAGATATTACCACTACCTGTAGATATTACCACTACCTGTAGATTTTACCACTACCTGGAGATATTACCACTACCTGTAGATATTACCACTACCTGTAGATATTACCACTACCTGGAGATATTACCACTACCTGTAGATATTACCACTACCTGTAGATATTACCACTACCTGGAGATATTACCACTACCTGTAGATATTACCACTACCTGGAGATATTACCACTACCTGTCTTTACCTGTAGATATTACCACTACCTGTAGATATTACCACTACCTGGAGATATTACCACTACCTGGAGATATTACCACTACCTGTAGATATTACCACTACCTGTCTTTACCTGTAGATATTACCACTACCTGTAGATATTACCACTACCTGGAGATATTACCACTACCTGGAGATATTACCACTACCTGTCTTTACCTGGAGATATTACCACTACCTGTAGATATTACCACTACCTGTAGATATTACCACTACCTGTCTTTACCTGTAGATATTACCACTACCTGTAGATATTACCACTACCTGTAGATATTACCACTACCTGGAGATATTACCACTACCTGTAGATATTACCACTACCTGTAGATATTACCACTACCTGGAGATATTACCACTACCTGGAGATATTACCACTACCTGGAGATATTACCACTACCTGTAGATATTACCACTACCTGTAGATATTACCACTACCTGTCTTTACCTGTAGATATTACCACTACCTGTAGATATTACCACTACCTGTAGATATTACCACTACCTGTAGATATTACCACTACCTGTAGATATTACCACTACCTGTCTTTACCTGTAGATATTACCACTACCTGGAGATATTACCACTACCTGTAGATATTACCACTATCTGTCTTTACCTGTAGATATTACCACTACCTGTAGATATTACCACTACCTGTAGATATTACCACTACCTGTAGATTTTACCACTACCTGTAGATATTACCACTATCTGTCTTTACCTGTAGATATTACCACTACCTGTAGATATTACCACTACCTGTAGATATTACCACTACCTGTAGATATTACCACTACCTGTAGATATTACCACTATCTGTCTTTACCTGTAGATATTACCACTACCTGTAGATATTACCACTACCTGTAGATATTACCACTACCTGTAGATTTTACCACTACCTGGAGATATTACCACTACCTGTAGATATTACCACTACCTGTAGATATTACCACTACCTGGAGATATTACCACTACCTGTAGATGTTACCACTACCTGGAGATATTACCACTACCTGTAGATATTACCACTACCTGGAGATATTACCACTACCTGTAGATATTACCACTACCTGTAGATATTACCACTACCTGGAGATATTACCACTACCTGTATATATTACCACTACCTGGAGATATTACCACTACCTGTCTTTACCTGTAGATATTACCACTACCTGTAGATATTACCACTACCTGGAGATATTACCACTACCTGGAGATATTACCACTACCTGTAGATATTACCACTACCTGTCTTTACCTGTAGATATTACCACTACCTGTAGATATTACCACTACCTGGAGATATTACCACCACCTGGAGATATTACCACTACCTGTCTTTACCTGGAGATATTACCACTACCTGTAGATATTACCACTACCTGTAGATATTACCACTACCTGTCTTTACCTGTAGATATTACCACTACCTGTAGATATTACCACTACCTGTAGATATTACCACTACCTGGAGATATTACCACTACCTGTAGATATTACCACTACCTGTAGATATTACCACTACCTGGAGATATTACCACTACCTGGAGATATTACCACTACCTGGAGATATTACCACTACCTGTAGATATTACCACTACCTGTAGATATTACCACTACCTGTCTTTACCTGTAGATATTACCACTACCTGTAGATATTACCACTACCTGTAGATATTACCACTACCTGTAGATATTACCACTACCTGTCTTTACCTGTAGATATTACCACTACCTGTAGATATTACCACTACCTGGAGATATTACCACTACCTGGAGATATTACCACTACCTGTAGATATTACCACTACCTGTCTTTACCTGTAGATATTACCACTACCTGTAGATATTACCACTACCTGTAGATATTACCACTACCTGGATATATTACCACTACCTGTAGATATTACCACTACCTGTAGATATTACCACTACCTGTAGATATTACCACTACCTGTCTTTACCTGTAGATATTACCACTACCTGGAGATATTACCACTACCTGTAGATATTACCACTATCTGTCTTTACCTGTAGATATTACCACTACCTGGAGATATTACCACTACCTGTAGATATTACCACTACCTGTAGATATTACCACTACCTGTCTTTACCTGTAGATATTACCACTACCTGTAGATATTACCACTACCTGTAGATATTACCACTACCTGTAGATATTACCACTACCTGGAGATATTACCACTACCTGTAGATATTACCACTACCTGTCTTTACCTGTAGATATTACCACTACCTGTAGATATTACCACTACCTGTCTTTACCTGTAGATATTACCACTACCTGTAGATATTACCACTACCTGTAGATATTACCACTACCTGTCTTTACCTGTAGATATTACCACTACCTGTAGATATTACCACTACCTGTAGATATTACCACAACCTGGAGATATTACCACTACCTGTAGATATTACCACTACCTGTAGATATTACCACTACCTGTAGATATTACCACTACCTGGAGATATTACCACTACCTGTAGATATTACCACTACCTGGAGATATTACCACTACCTGTAGATATTACCACTACCTGTCTTTACCTGTAGATATTACCACTACCTGTAGATATTACCACTACCTGTAGATATTACCACAACCTGGAGATATTACCACTACCTGTAGATATTACCACTACCTGTAGATATTACCACTACCTGTAGATATTACCACTACCTGTAGATATTACCACTACCTGGAGATATTACCACTACCTGGAGATATTACCACTACCTGTAGATATTACCACTACCTGTCTTTACCTGTAGATATTATCACTACCTGTAGATATTACCACTACCTGTAGATATTACCACAACCTGGAGATATTACCACAACCTGTAGATATTACCACTACCTGTAGATATTACCACTACCTGGAGATATTACCACTACCTGTAGATATTACCACTACCTGTAGATATTACCACTACCTGTAGATATTACCACTACCTGTAGATATTACCACAACCTGGAGATATTACCACTACCTGTAGATATTACCACTACCTGTAGATATTACCACTACCTGTAGATATTACCACTACCTGTAGATATTACCACAACCTGGAGATATTACCACTACCTGTAGATATTACCACTACCTGTAGATATTACCACTACCTGTAGATATTACCACTACCTGGAGATATTACCACTACCTGGAGATATTACCACTACCTGTAGATATTACCACTACCTGTAGATATTACCACAACCTGGAGATATTACCACTACCTGTAGATATTACCACTACCTGTAGATATTACCACTACCTGTAGATATTACCACTACCTGGAGATATTACCACTACCTGTAGATATTACCACTACCTGGAGATATTACCACTACCTGTAGATATTACCACTACCTGGAGATATTACCACTACCTGGAGATATTACCACTACCTGTAGATATTACCACTACCTGGAGATATTACCACTACCTGTAGATATTACCACTACCTGTAGATATTACCACTACCTGTACACCAGCTACCTGCCGGCCAGTCTGAAGGGGCTGATGTACCAGCTGTCTAACTGTGAACCCTGACCTTAACCCTACCGGTCTAACCCTAACCCTACCTGTACCTGTCTTTACCTGTAGATATTACCACTACCTGTACACCAGCTACCTGCCAGCCAGTCTGAAGGGGCTGATGTACCAGCTGTCTAACTGTGAACCCTGACCTTAACCCTACCGGTCTAACCCTAACCCTACCTGTACCTGTCTTTACCTGTAGATATTACCACTACCTGTACACCAGCTACCTGCCAGCCAGTCTGAAGGGGCTGATGTACCAGCTGTCTAACTGTGAACCCTGACCTTAACCCTCACCGGTCAAACCCTAACCCTACCTGTACCTGCCTTTACCTGTAGATAT